>NC_056732.1:83920824-83970824 GCF_019279795.1 Protopterus annectens | reverse complement strand
CCTAACCCTAAAGTCCCTATCGCACACTCACCTTACCCACTCCCTAACCTTAAGGTCCTTGTCGCACACTCACCTTACCCACTCCCTAAGCCTAAAGTCACTATCGCACACTCACCTTTCCCACTCCCTAACCCCAAGGTCCCTATTGCACACTCACCTTCGTTCACACACTTACCTTAACCTGGTCCATAACCTTCGCTCCACAGTCGAGGAAATAGCGAAGCTGCAGAAACGGCCCACTGAATACTTTCCCTAGAAAAGAATTCAGTGTTCTTCAGCTTCGCTATTTCCAGCGTTCGCTGAATAGGGTTCGATATTATAACATTCAAAGTTGTAAGACTTCAATGTTATAATATAGACCCCTTTATAGATGGGTCTTATGCTGAAGTAAATCACTTACACTGAGAGCCAGTATTTTGAAATCAAGGCAGACCTACACCTAAAGCAACTCTTTTGGAATTTGAGTCAGATAGGGTCTACTTTTCACAATTGTGGTTTGGAGATTGTGAAATGCATTATTGATGAAAATAACAGAAATTTAATAACGATTCATGAACAAATTATTGAACTTGATGGATTAAAAGGGACATAGATGGAAGATGTGATGTATTAGTTATGGATAAGTTATCTTAGAATATGCCCAAAACCAGTGCATAATAAAATACCCATAAGAATATTATGTGGACAACAGAATTGACTATGATACTGAATTCCCACCATTAGGTAGATATGAGGGAAGAATATTTTAGGAATGGTAATCAAAGAAATTTTCACAGGGGTTTTAGTAATATAGAGTTGAAAAAGGATTCAAATTTATTCCATTAGTCATTTGTTGGACATAAAATTATTCATGAGAAAAATGAATTTGGAACTTCTATTTAGAAAGGAAGGTATTGATAGGAATAATATTAACATGACAGAAGAACAAAGAATATTAAAGAATAAATCAATATTCAACCCACCTATCCATGCTCAACTAAAAACTTTGAAAGTTATATGGAAAATATGATCAATAGAATGGATAAAAGGTCAAGTATAAGAACAACTTAGAAATGGGGAAAAGAAGATTTTGGAAGAATTAAAGGAAAGTGCAGGTATCAGAGTTATGAAAAATATGAAGGAAGATGAATGACATTTTGATGGATACAACTAAGTATAGGACTGTCTATAAACATTGCCTATAGAAGGATAGACATGGTTCTGAAAGATTTGGCCCTTGAAAAAGTTATTGATGGGAAAATGGTGGCATACCCCATCTTGATTATACGAAAGATATACAAATAATAAAAATCTCCCTTTAGACCCATTGTAGCAGCAGCAAGCTCAAAATTACACCCATGGCAAAATTTGTTGATGTTAAAACAAAACACATATGGATAAATAAGGAAGCAATATTAATTAACTCAGAAATATTTGACAAAGAAATTATCTTTGTGACAATAGATGTAGTAGACCTGTTTGGATCCATTCCATATGAAAAAGGAATTAGAATGTTGGAGATATTTAATGATAAAAAATTAAAATTTGAAGACAAGGTAGCATGTATAGGCTTCATGGATTTGATTTTGAAAAATAATTTTTTAATTCACAAAGGTGAATTTTCAACAAATTCAAGGAGTGGCAATAATATATATTTAAATCTGACTACATGGAATATTGTAAGTTATATAAGAGGTTTTTAGATGACATAATAATTTTTTGGATGGGGGTGAGGACAAGTTGAAGGAATTTATAAAATATATTAGTGTTACATTTTGAAGTTCACATACAATATGTCCAGCAAAAGCATAGCATATTTGGATATTGAGATTTATAAAAATAGACATTCTTTTGATACTAAAAGAAACATATGTTCCTTCATTTTGATAGCGGACACCCCATTTATTGTAAAATTTAGTAAAGGGCAGTTCGTTAGAGGTTCAAGGATGACAAGCTCTGAAACTGATTTTATAAAAGAATGTGATAAATTAGAACAGATGTTCCAGGAAAGAGGATATCCAGAGCAGTTCATTAAAAATTTGAGGGTTGAAATAGGGAGAAAGGGAAGGTTCAAACGCATCATAGGGGAGAAAGAAAATGTACAAAATATAGAGACCAATGGGGTTTTTGAGAATGAAAGCTTTCAGCAAGCATTGGTTCTTGAGTACAATGCCCTAAACAAGTCAGTGAAATGGTTATTTCAAAAAGAATGGGAGAAATTTAAAAGTTTAACCGACTTGGAGGGGAAAAGTTAAAGGTGGTATTTAAGAATTCAGTCAATGTAAAAAATATTTTGGAAACTGGAAAGGTAGAAAGAAGACTGGGTGACAGAGGTAATACATCAAGGGTAGGTACCTATAAATGTGGAAAGTGTAGGCAGTGTGGGTTTGTTATTAACCAAGAGAAATATACTTAGAAAGTAAGAAATTATGGCTACATAGTAAGGGCTACTTTAATTGTGATTCTATAGGGCTGGTTTACTTAGCAATATGCATGAAATGCTCATCCTACTACGTAGGGAAAACTGAGAGATCCTTGAAAAAGAGGATCTATGAGCATACATACGAAATGGGTAAATGCAAAGACATCAGAGGATGTCCTTGAGTATTAGTTACAAAGAATTGTGGTGGAAATTAAGAGCTGCTAGAATATAATACAAACTGGGTTTCATGAAATAACTTTTAAATAAACATATAATATAATTTTAGGGCATTTTGACCTACTAGTTAAAGTTTTTTAAAAAGTATTTAATTATTAAAAATTGCACAATAATTTATTTGTTTTAACAACATACATAGTGTTTTAAATGAATAGGAATAAATGTAATAGTTAATTGACAAAGCAAGTTAATTTGTTGGTTTGAATTAATAGGCATTAAATGATTGGTTAAATGAAATGAATCTATGTATTCTTTTGGAATTTGGCCAATTATTTTCTGGTTATCCAGACTGTCAAGCAACTCTATTAAACTTCAGCCAATTCAAAATTTAGAATGGTGTGTGTGTGTGTGTGTGTGTGTGTGTGTGTGTGTGTGTGTGTGTGTGTGTGTGTGTGTGTGTGTGTATTGTGTATAAAAGCAAGAAAAGAAGGAACAAAAAGTATTATTCCTGGAAGGTGGCCACAGCATTCAGAAGCTAAAGGATGATACAAGCCATTGCTTTCATGTATAGAAAATAATAATAATCAGCAACACGTGCATCAGGAGCCATGGCTTCAGTGGAAAAACAGAAGAAAAAAGAAAAGATGGGAGTCCAATCAAAGGAAAAGTGGTTTATTATTAAGCCATACATTTTACTATGAATAACTACTTAATTGATAAAAAATATATTTTTACACTTACCAGCAAGATGACCCCTAGGCATTCTACCATGCAGAAAAACTATATATGCCTGAGCTATGTATCCAATATGGGAATCATGTGCACTGCCAGGATATTGGACAGACACATTGGGGATACATCCCCATGTATCACGCACTACCTGGCAGGTTATGGAATGGTAGAACTTCTTATTGCAGTCATGCTTCCTTTGTGGACCAGATGAATCCCTCTTTGCAACATGGCTGTAATCTAGCACAGCAAGCACCTCAGGGAAATGTGCAACCCAATGAAAGCATGAATAGTCCATACTTGGTCCCGAGGTGATATTGAGAAATAGATGTACTGTTCCACACATGCCAAGAGTACATGCATGCAGGAATTCCGGAAGTATCCGAGAAGCAGAATCCTACAAAATGTCAAATATGTCTCCAGTCTGTGTCAAGAAGGTCTCGCAGGCAAGCATAAAGATATATATATATATATATATATATATATATATATATATATATATATACATGTCTCTCTCTCTCTATATATATATATATATATATATATATATATATATATGTGTGTGTGTGTGTGTGTGTGTGTGTGTGTGTGTAGGGCTATATCCTTTTGCCGAACAAACTAAAAATTAAATGCATCTTTGTCGAACTTTTGCCATCAAAACCTAATCCATCGAATGATCATTTCAGAGAATTTTTTCTCAGGGAGAAAAACTAGTTGGCCATCTTTGGGAGTTTGCCCTTTTCCCCACTGTAGTGTTATTTTGGAATTGGTATATTTAGTTAGGGGGGAGGGGGGGTTAAATTATGTAGGTTTTGTGACAGTGGGTAGGTTGGCTGAGCAATTATATTTCTATATCTATCTATATGTATATATCTATAAATATATATATATATATATATATATATATATATATATATATATATATATATATAGACCTTAGTATCCACAGGGATAGAAGGCTACTCATCTCCCCACTGTGCACATGGGAACCATGCATACTCACTAAGCCCCTTATAATATCTTTATCTACTCTAAATTTATCATACATTTTCTGATTATTGAAATTATGGTAAGTTATTGCCTATATTTCTATCTATATATCTGCCTTCTTGGCTGGTAAACACCACTGGGCTCAAGAGCTTTTGGCTTGGCTAAGACAAGCAGCTTTGCAAAGCATTTAGAAAAGGCATGATTCCATCTTTTATAATGAATCTGCACATGGCACAGAAACAAATTAAATATGACAATGAATCACAAATCGAGGGAGAAGAACTTAATAGCATGCAAGGTTTTATATCAACTCTCATTCCCATCTTATTATTAGTTCATTTGGTTAAGTTTAATCACAACTA
The DNA here is from genome assembly GCF_019279795.1 of Protopterus annectens. Taxonomy (NCBI): domain Eukaryota; kingdom Metazoa; phylum Chordata; order Ceratodontiformes; family Protopteridae; genus Protopterus; species Protopterus annectens. The sequence goes on along the minus strand of NC_056732.1, from coordinate 83,966,165 downwards.
TCATGTTAGCATAAATAACCTCTGTGAATCACAACCTGTTTTCTGAAGATCTAGAAGAGAAATTAAAATTATGGCAGGTAGGACTCTGTTTGCATTGGCAAATGCAGTATGAGATTTTTCACAACTGCCCATATTTGTACCATACATTTTCAACACAGGCATTATTTTAGAGTAACTCCTGTATGTAGTAACAGTTATTTCTCAGTAAAAAGGCAACATTTTCTACAAAGGCACCATATTTCTTTTTTTACGATTATGAACTTACATGTTGACAAAACAAAAGTGTGTCAACTTGTATTGCTAGGAATTATGGGAAAATGAGCTTAGTCTTATTTTATATTGCCTGTCTTTCTTCTCACTACATTTTGAAAAAGCAAACTAAAGCTTAGGCCCACATACGATAATAGCAGTTGTTGTTGTTGTTGTTGTGTCTTTCAGCTTTTCCCGGTTAGGGGTCGCCACAGCGGAACTCCGGTCCGCTAATGATTGGCAGTAGATTTTTACGTGCCGAGTTGCCAGCCCTGACGCACAACCTTTAACGAAGGTACGTCCAGTCATGCATGGCTCCACACAGAAGATGCTATAGCTGAGAATCGAACAGGACAATGTCTGACTGTAAGGTGACAACGCTACCGCAGCACCACGACCACAGTCACATATGATAATAGCAGTAGAATTAGATATTTCCACCATGAGCAAAGGCAGCATTAGTGATGCAGTATGTCGCATTTAGTAAATCTTGGTACAGATTTTAAGTGCAAAATGGAGGGTTGACAAGCTTTCATTTTGCCTCCACCTTGCCTTATGCCCACAAGATTATCCTGTAACCTCAGCTCAGGATTTAAGTTTCACAGGTTGTATGAACACCTCTGCTGAGTGTCATTTGACTAGTATTAGATTTTCATTGTTTGCTTATTTTAAAGAAAACAACTAACAGTGACACTATTTTCTGTCTCACTTTAGGAAGTGATGTCCAATGATGCAAATTTAATGGCAATGGAGAAGAAGAAGATGACAACCAGTGACATTCTTCGTGAAGTTCAGAATATCATTCAGAAAATAAAATTCCTTCTTGATGAGGTAAATTAGCTATCTCCATGACAGCACAATAATGAAATACGCTTCAGTTGTTTAATCATAAGTATATCATAAGTCTGTTAGATTGCCCAGAACACAAAGATTTTGTAATTGACTCACTGTTGCATGAGGGGCAGACTGTTGTACAGAATATCTATTTTATAATGATTTTGATGACTAGGTGAAGGGCACCCTGTTTGTTGGGTACAGCATAATGCAGCTCACAGCACAATATTGTTTGGTTTCATGAAAACTGAGTAGGGGTGTACAGCAGTCTTCTTCCTCAAAGCAAACTATTAAATTAAATGATGCTTAAGACTGGATGGTTGCATCATACAGGAAGTATTTCTGTCAATACTTTGCAATATGGATGTTGAAATATCTGTTCCATTTATTTCTTCACCTTTATAAAACTCGCCTTCATGATCTTCTTTAGGTGATATGCTTATGTTTCAAGATGATGTTATATAGCTCTTGTTGGTAGTGCTTGAAGTATATCTGTTCTATCTTGTGGAGTCACTGTCACCTGTTCAGCAGGTATCTCTCTCTCAACTGTACACAGCCATATAACCCCTAATTTAAATATGTAGCATTCAGCATTGTACTCCTGCTTAGATAAGAAACAGCTACATACTCATCAAACTCTGCCTTTGTTAAAAAGAAAGTGTATATTTGTACTTTATGGTTTTGACAGGGTCAGGACATGCACTCTCCATGCAGAAGGACCCACAGTGAAAAAGTTAATAGAGAACTAATCTCCGAAATGGCAATGATATTTGGTGTGCCATGTTCCAATAATCAGTTGCTTTCACATGAATCCTGCCCAGACCATCAAAGATAGCCACTTACTATATACTATCATAAAACCAGAATCAGAACATACAAGGTAACTGAACATTTCATGATTTGCACTTTGCCAATACTCACTGTCAGACCTTACATTGCTTTTTGTGAAATGGCACACAAATAAGTGGACTGATAATAAACCCACTGCAAAAATAAACACACTGCAAAAAAGTTCCTGGACATCAAAATGTAAATCCCAGGCCCTGTAGGAATAAGGCAGATATCTTACTGTTGATCTATCATGCTGCAGTGTGTAACCTCCTGCCTGTGCTATTTCTTCTTACGCACTTCTCCTCAACTATTCCTCCTATCTGGAGCACTTCCTGAACTCTGACTTTCTCTAACTGAGCTTGTCCTCTCTAAACTGGTTTAGTCTAACATGCTATCTCATCCCCTTTGTCTCTTTTTTCTTTATGCATTGCCTACAACTGCCCCTTCCATCTCTTCCTTGCTGTCTTCCTTTTCTTTAATTTACCCTGTTATGTACAAATCATTTTCTTTTCTCATCTGCATCTAGGATACAGACTTTCTCATAGGTTCATAGGTTCATAGGTGGTTACAAGGCTATTGACCTGAAGTTATTTATAAGATTAGCCATGTGGACCATATATAATGTTAGAGAAACCATATATAAAGGATTGTGCCTAAACTTGAGATCTTAGTTAGCAGCTATTGCCCATATCTGGGGGGGGGGGTCATAGGTGAAATCCCCAGTAGGAATTTATGGTTTCCCATCCAGTCATCCAAGGTACACTTAAACAGGGTCATAGAGGAGCTCTGCTTGATGTGAACTGGTAGCCTATTCCAGGGGAGTGGCAACCTCTGACAGACATATCTGTCTCTCCAGCAGGTCCTATTTATGCCACAGGCCAGGATAAGGTCCCTGAAGAGGGTGACCCTTGTCCCATCTGACTTGCGGAAGTGCAACATTTCCATTAGGTTTGGATCCAAGATTGCTCTATAGGTTAAGCACAAATTTCCTTTAAGTAGTCTGTATGCTACTGACTACAGTGACAGTGACTTCAGTCTGTCAATGCATGACATGTGCAGGAGACCCTGAATTTACTTGGTTAGAAATCTCTGAGGTTTCTCAAGTTGCTGCAGGTGCCTGGTAAGGTACATAACAGAGGGATCATTGTACTCAATTATTGGCTTGATGAGGGTCAAGTACAGGGGAGTTATGATCTTTTGCTCTTGAGGCAATGCCTTTGCTAATGAGGTGTGCAATGGAGAATGCCTTCCATACTAGTAGACACATGGTGGTCAAAGTTTAGGCTACTGTCAACTTGCATTCCCAAGTCCCTCATTACTGAGTTGTTACTTAGGATATTATTATTTATATGATAGTCTGCATGGATATTGTTTTTACTGAAGGGGATGATGATGCATTTTTAGCACTGAGTTTGAGTCCATGGCTTTGGCACCAATCATTGGTTTATGTAAGTCCCTCTTGAAGTATATTGACATTGTTTGGGGAATCAGTGATTGCACCTAATTTGCAGTCCTCATCAAATTTAGTCAGCCACAGCCCATCTGTTTTGGCCTGAACTTCTGAGAAGTATATTCCAAACAATAGGGGGGCCCAGCACTGACCCCTGTGGAGCTCTACTGCTGACAGGTCTGCTGGTTGAGGTAAAGTTGCCAGCTTTGACTGAGTGTGATCTGTCAGTGAGCCAGTTAGCAACCCATTTGACAATATAAGGGTTGATATTCAACTGGGAGAGTTTATCAATGATGCCCAAATGTGGGATTGTGTCAAAGGCCTTGACTAAGTCAAGGTAGGCTGTATGCACAGATTTGCCTTCATCTATGGCTTTGGTGACATTTTCAAAGAAGTCCACCAGGTGTAACAGGTATGACCTGCCTTTGACTAAACCAAACTATGTTCAATTAGGGGTTTGGAGATTACCTATATACTTATTTATAAGGTCCATGATGATTTGTTCTGTGGTCTTACAGATATGGCTGGTTAAACTCATAGGTCTGTAGTTCCTAGGGTCTGTTGCTGTACCTCCTTTATGAAGGCAGATGATGGTTGCTGTTTTCCATTCAGCAGGGACAAAACCAATACTGAGACTGTGGTTGAAGAGAGTGTCTAATGGAGATGCTAACTCATGGTTTAGACCATTTGAAATGCAACCTGCAATGCCATCTGGTCCCATTGAGGCTGTGTTCTTGGTCTTAGAGAGAACATTTAATGACTTGCTCTTTGGAGATACAAGGTGGGAGAGATGTAGAGGGAATGCTTTGTAGAATGTTAAGAGGGGACAGGGGGGTGAAATTTTTGCCAAACGTGTCAGCAAATAGGCTAGCTATTTTTGCAGGATCAGTATATGTGATGCTATCCACAGCTAGTTCAGTACGCATCTGGGCTCTACCTTTTTAATTGGCATGATCTGCCTGCTTCCTCTACCTCTCCATCTTCAGGCTTTAACATTACTCTTTTTAGTCACACACTTACTTTTTTAACAATCATGTCTCCTTCTCTGTTATGCCTCAGTTTTATATCTAGTATCTCTTTTTTTCTGTCTCTTCTGACTCCATCTACCCAGGTCATACAATTTATGTCTCTCTCTCTGACTGCCTGCGACTAACAGACACTAGTACTCGGAGATGCATTGATTCTTTTCACCTGAATTTACAAAGTCTGCAGATTCCCAGCCTTCCTGCAGGCCTTGAAGATGCATCATTCATGTAGGTTATGATCCATGCTGCCATATGACACTAAGGGCACCTGAAATCTGTGTCTTTCCTGTCCTCTAACATGTTTTTCTACTTTCCATTTTTCGCTGAAATGTTTAATTTATCTTCTGTTTCAAGTATATGAGTACAGTCGTTATTGACTACTTTCCATGCTAATTCCTATTACACTATTACTTTTACCTGCCTATTGTATTATTGTGACTATTAGTTTCAATTTCTTCATAGTGTTACATACCAGAAAATCAGATATAAGTACCCATGAGCCAGTAAGTGAGTAATCACATGCTTTACTATCATTAGAGGACGTGAAGAAAAGACAGCCTTACTACAACTGTAAATATGCAATTCAATAACAAAATACCAACATGTCGCAATTCAGGGATAAATTTATCACTCAGTGTCTCCCACACCTAAGGAACAAGCTTGTCCTACAAATTAAAAAGTATGAAACCCTAGGAGTACTCAAGTTTTAATTACATAAATGGATGAGATCCATAAATTCATCCCAGGAGACCTTTTCACTATGCCAACCTAAACAGTCTCATATCTCAGTCTTACCAACGACCTCTCTGCTTTTCATTTCCTTCCTTCTCAAAAATGTCCCCATATTTTCCATATCTCTAGCATCACCCAATCTAAAAAAGTTTTATCAACATTTCCCAAATCAGCTCTACCTACTGCAATCACTTTCTGAACTATTAGCTCACTTTCAAAGGTTCTTCTACGGCATTGTTGGCTAAGCCTGCAATGGTTAATATACCACTGGCATAGTGCAAACCTTTGAGCCTAAATGCCTGAATTACATAATGTCCCGCATGCACTCATAGCCAATGAGATAGCTAAACACACATTGCTCTGTACATTACAATTGTCACCTTTTACTGAATTCTAGCATTTATACAGAGCATATTTAGTCCACTATGCCATATTATATTATTTTGTATTGGGGGACATCACATGATATATACAAGCATGCATGCTTAAAAAATCAACACTGCAATGAATAATTGCAGACGAATTTGCAATTACTATGTTGTGCCTATGTAATTCAATGTTTTCTAGCACAAGATGTTAAGACGTTATGTTATTTGGATGTTTTTTTTTTCAGTTGTCTGCCATACCTAGATACTTTAGAATAGAATTAAGGTCATAGTTGGTGGAACAGTCAAAGTCATTAGATCATCATATTAAAAATAGTGTCTTCTGTTGCAGTATATGGAGTAATACCTATTACACTGCTCATGATCAGGTGAATTGTACATTTTAGGAGCACTTTTAGTTCGGCAGCTATAAAACGCCATGCCTTGGACTTTTCCTCAGTCACAATCTTTCAGACACATGCTTTTTCAAGAAGAGAACAAGCCATTTCTGTATAAGCATCTTCATCTGTATCTAGACCTTAGACCATCAGTAATTTCAACTATGTATGAACTCAGTGAATTCCCCTTATCTGTCAAAAAAGTATCTTGCTACTCCAAGTCTTTTCCAAGTAGAGTCTGGATTCTTGGCTATCTTTCCAGGCTGATCTGGAAGATTACATTTTTTTAATTCTCTACAAGTTCAGTATAGAAGTACTTCCTGTGTGGTGTAAGCCTAAGACCATCCTAAGTCTCACCAGAGTAGGATCTCATGAATATATTCAATGAGCCACAGTTTGTAAGTCAAGATTTTCTCATATTTTCAGAAAGGAGGGAAATGCAGCACCTAACCTCTTCACCAAGGATTTCACAGTCTAATTAGCAAAAGTAAAGAGTCATGCAAACTATAAAAATATCATGAAAAAGTTCTCAATAAGACTGTTGTTTAGTTTTGTCTGAACCCAGAAACACTCCATTACAACTAATAGGTCAGTCATCTTCATAACTGTTGATGGAAAGGAGAATGTAGATAAACTTCCTACCTCATTTGTTCTACTTCAGCAAAAGAAAATGCCAAATATGCAAGCCAGTTGGCAGTGAACTCAAAAGCTAATGTTGGACAATGTCAGATCCTCTAAGATACCCTTGACCATGAGAGCTGGGGAGATAGCACAATGTCAGATCATCTAAGATACCCTCTACCATGAGAGCTGGGGAGATAGCACAATATCAGATCATCTAAGATACTTTCGACCATGAGAACTGGGAGATAGCACAATGTCAGATCATCTAAGATACTTTCAACCATGAGAGCTGGGGAGACAGCACAATGTTAGATTATCTGAAATACTCTCAACAATGAGAGCCGGTGAGATAGCACAATGTCAGCTCATCTATGATACTGTCGACCATGACAGCTGTGGAGATAGCACAATGTCAAATCATCAAAGATACTCTCGACCATGAGAACTGATGAGGTAGCACAATGTCAGATCATCTAAGATACTCTCGACCATGACAGCTGGGGAGATATCACCATATCAGATCCTCTAAGATATTCTCGACCATGTGAGATCGAGATATAGCACAATGTCAGATCATCTAAGATACCCTTGACCATGAGAGCTGGGGAGATAATACAATGTCAAATCATCAAAGATACTCTCGACCATGAGAACTGATGAGATAGCACAATGTCAGATCTTCTAAGATACCCTCGACCATGAGAGCTGGGGAGATAGCACAATGTCAGATCATCTAAGATACTCTCGACCATGAGAACTGGGGAGATAGCACAATGTCAGATCATCTAAGATACTCTTGACCATGAGAGCTGGGGAGATAGCACAATGTCAGATCATCTAAGATACCCTTGACCATGAGAGCTGGGGAGATAGCACAATGTCAGATCATCTAAGATACCATTGACCATAAGAGCTGGGGAGATAGCACAATGTCAGATCATCTAAGATACTCTCTACCATAAGAGCTCAAGAAATAGCACAATGTCAGATCATCTAAGATACTCTCAACCATGTGAGCTGGGGAGATAGCACAATGTCAGATCATCTAAGATACTCTCAACCATGAGAGCTGGGGAGATAGCACAATGTCAGATCATCTAAGATACTCTCAACCATGAGAGCTGGGGAGATAGCACAATGTCAGATCATCTAAGATACTCTCGACCATGAGAGCTGGGAGATAGCACAATGTCAGATCATCTAAGATACCCTCAACCATGAGAGCTGGGGAGATAGCACAATGTCAGATCATCTAAGATACTCTCAACCATGAGAGCTGGGGAGATAGCACAATGTCAGATCATCTAAGATACTCTCGACCATGAGAACTTGGGAGATAGCACAATGTCAGATCATCTAAGATATTTTTGACCATGAGAGCTGGGGAGATAGCACAATGTCAGATCATCTATGATACTCTCAACAATGAGAGCTGGGAGATAGCACAATGTCAGATCATCTAAGATACTCTCGACCATGAGAGCTGGAGAGATAGCACAATGTCAGATCATCTAAGATACTATCGACCATGAGAGCTGGGAGATAGCACAATGTCAGATCATCTAAGATACCCTCGACCATGAGAGCTGGGGAGATAGCACAATGTCAGATCATCTAAGATATTTTTGACCATGAGACCTGGGGAGATAGCACAATGAGAGATCATCTAAGATACTCTCTTCCATGAGAGCTGGGGAGATAGCACAATGTCAGATCATCTAAGATACTCTCGACCATGAGAGCTGGGGAGATAGCACAATGTCAGATCATCTAAGATACTCTTGACCATGAGAGCTGGGGAATAAAACACTGTCAGATCATTTAAGGTACTCTCAACCATGAGAGTTGGGGAGATAGCACAATGTCAGATCATCTAAGATATTCTCAACCATGAGAGCTGGGGAGATAGCACAATGTCAGATCATCTAAGATACTCTCGACCATGAGAGCTGGGGGGATAGCACAATGTCAAATCATCTAATATACCTTTGACCATGAGAGCTGAGGAGACAGCACAATGTCAGATCATCTGAGATACTTTCTACCCTAAGAGCTGGGGAGATAGCACAATGTCAGATCATCTATGATAATCTCAACCATGAGAGCTGTGGAGATTGCACAATGTCTGATCATCTAAGATACTCTCAACCATGATAGTTGGGGATATAGGACAATGTCAGATCATCTATTATGCTGTCCACCATGAGAGATGGGGAGATAGCACAATGTCAGATCATCTATGATACTCTCGCCCATGATAGCTCGAGAGATAGCACAATGTCACATCATATAAGATACCCACGACCATGAGAGCTGGGGAGATAGCACAATGTCAGATCATCTAAGATACTCTCAACCATGAGAGCTGGGGAGATAGCACAATGTCAGATCATCTAAGATACTCTTGACCATGAGAACTGGGGAGATAGCACAATGTCAGATCATCTAAGATACTCTTGACCATGAGAGCTGGGGAGATAGCACAATGTCAGATCATCAAAGATGCCCTCGACCATGAGAAATGGGGAGATAGCACGATGTCAGATCATGTAAGATACTCTCGACCATGAGAGCTGAAGAGATAGCACAATGACAGATCATGTAAGATACTGCCATGAGAGCTGGGGAGATAGCACAATGTCAGATCATCTAAGATACCCTCGACCATGAGAGCTGGGGATATAGCACAATGTCAGATCATTTATGATAAACTATACCATGAGAACTGGGGAGATTGCACAATGACAGATCATCTAAACTACTCTCGACCATGAGAGTTGGGGAGATAGCACAATGCCAGATTATCTCTGGTAATCTTGACAATGAGAGCAGAGGCGATAGGACAATGTCAGATCATCTATGATGCTCTTGACCTTAAGAGATGGGGAGATAGCACAATGTCAGATCATTTATGATACTCTCAACCAAGAGAGCTGTGTAGAAAGCACAATGTCAGATCATCTAAGATACTCTCGACCATGAGAGCTCGAGAGATAGCACAATGTCAGATAATCTAAGATACTCTAAATCATGAGAGCTGGGCAGATAGCACAATGACAGATCATCTAAGATACCCTCAGCCATGAGAGCTGGGGAGATAGCAGAATGTCAGATCATCTAAGAATCTCTCGACCATGAGAGCTCAAGGGATAGCACAATGTTAGATCATCTAAGATACTCTTGACCATGAGAGCAGGGGAGATAGCACAATTTCAGATCATGTAAGATACTCTCGACCATGAGAACTCAAGAGATAGCACAATGTCAGATCATCTAAGATACTCTTGACCATGAGAGCTGGAGAGATAGCACAATGTCAGATCATCTAAGATACTCTCGACCATGAGAGCTGGGGAAATAGCACAATGTCAGATCATGTAAGATACTCTCGACCATGAGAGCTGGGGAGATAGCACAATGTCAGATCATCTAAGATACCCTCAACCATGAGAGCTGGGGAGATAGCACAATGTCAGATCATCTAAGATACTCTCGACCATGAGAGCTGAAGAGATAGCACAATGAGAGATCATCTAAGATACTGCCATGAGAGCTGGGGAGATAGCACAATGTGAGATCATCTAAGATCCCCTCGACCATGAGAGCTGGGGATATAGCACAATGTCAGATCATCTATGATAATCTATACCATGAGAGCTGGGGAGATTGCACAATTACAGATCATCTAAACTACTCTCGACCATTAGAGTTGGGGAGATAGTACAATGTCAGATTATCTCTAGTAATCTTGACAATGAGAGCAGAGGCGATAGGACAATGTCAGATCATCTATGACGCTCTTGACCTTAAGAGATGGGGAGATAGCACAATATCAGATCATTTATGATACTCTCAACGATGAGAACTGGGTAGATAGCACAATGTCAGATCATCTAAGATACCCTCGACCATGAGAGCTGGGGAGAAAGCACAATGTCAGATCATCTAAGATACACTTGACAATGAGAGCTGGTGAGATAGCACAATGTAAAATCATCTAATATACCTTTGACCATGAGAGATGGGGAGACAGCACAATGTCAGATCATCTGAGATACCTTCGACCATGAGAGGTGGGGAGATAGCACAATGTCAGATCATCTATGATACTCTCGACCATGAGAGCTGGTGAGATAGCACAATGTCAGATCATCTAAGATACTCTCGACCATGAGAGCTGGAGAGATAGCACAATGTCAGATCATCTAAGATACCCTTGACCATGAGAGCTGGGGAGATAGCACAATGTCAGATCATCTAAGATACTCTCAACCATGAGAGCTGGGGAGATAGCACAATGTCAGATCATCTAAGATACTCTTGACCATGAGAGCTGGGGAGATAGCACAATGTCAGATCATCTAAGATACTCTCGACCATGAGAGCTGGGGAGACAGCACAATGTCAGATCATCTAAGATACTCTCAACTATGAGAAATTAGGTGCTAGAACAATGTCAGATCATCTAAGATACTCTCGACCATGAGAGATGGAAAGATAGCACAATGTCAGATCATCTAAGATACTGTCCTGAGAGCTGGGGAGATAGCACAATGTCAGATCATCTAAGATACCCTCGACCGTGAGAGCTGGGGATATAGTACAATGTCAGATCATCTATGATAAACTATACCATGAGAACTGAGGAGATTGCACAATGACAGATCATCTAAACTACTCTCTACCATGAGAGTTGGGGAGATAGCACAATGCCAGATTATCTCTGGTAATCTTGACAATGAGAGCAAAGGCAATAGGACAATGTCAGATCATCTATGACACTCTTGACCTTAAGAGATGGGGAGATAGCACAATGTCAGATCATTTATGATACTCTCAATGATGAGAACTGGGTAGATAGCACAATTTCAGAGTATCTAAAATATTCTCAAACATGAGAGCTGGGGAGATAGCACAATGTCAGTTCATCTAAGATACTCTCGACCATGAGAGCTGGGGGGATAGCACAATGTCAAATCATCTAATATACCTTTGACCATGAGAGCTGAGGAGACAGCACAATGTCAGATCATCTGAGATACTTTCTACCCTAAGAGCTGGGGAGATAGCACAATGTCAGATCATCTATGATAATCTCAACCATGAGAGCTGTGGAGATTGCACAATGTCTGATCATCTAAGATACTCTCAACCATGATAGTTGGGGAGATAGGACAATGTCAGATCATCTATTATGCTGTCCACCATGAGAGATGGGGAGATAGCACAATGTCAGATCATCTATGATACTCTCGCCCATGATAGCTCGAGAGATAGCACAATGTCACATCATATAAGATACCCACGACCATGAGAGCTGGGGAGATAGCACATAGTCAGATCATCTAAGATACTCTCAACCATGAGAGTTCGGGAGATAGCACAATATCAGATCATCTAAGATACTCTTGACCATGAGAACTGGGGAGATAGCACAATGTCAGAAAATCTTAAGATACTCTTGACCATGAGAGCTGGGGAGATAGCACAATGTCAGATCACCTAAGATACTCTCGACCATGAGAAATGGGGAGATAGCACAATGTCAGATCATGTAAGATACTCTCGACCATGAGAGCTGAAGAGATAGCACAATGAGAGATCATCTAAGATACTGTCCTGAGAGCTGGGGAGATAGCACAATGTCAGATCATCTAAGATACCCTCGACCATGAGAGCTGGGGATATAGCACAATGTCAGATCATCTATGATAATCTATACCATGAGAACTGGGGAGATTGCACAATGACAGATCATCTAAACTACTCTCGACCATGAGAGTTGGGGAGATAGCACAATGTCAGATTATCTCTGGTAATCTTGACAATGAGAGCAGAGGCGATAGGACAATGTCAGATCATCTATGATGCTCTTGACCTTAAGAGATGGGGAGATAGCACAATGTCAGATCATTTATGATACTCTCGACCAAGAGAGCTGTGTAGAAAGCACAATGTCAGATCATCTAAGATACTCTCGACCATGAGAGCTCGAGAGATAGCACAATGTCAGATAATCTAAGATACTCTAAATCATGAGAGCTGGGCAGATAGCACAATGACAGATCATCTAAGATACCCTCAACCATGAGAGCTGGGGAGAAAGCACAATGTCAGATCATCAAAGGTACCCTTAACCATGTGAGATGGGGAGATAGCAGAATGTCAGATCATCTAAGAATCTCTCGACCATGAGAGCTCAAGAGATAGCACAATGTCAGATCATCTAAGATACTCTTGACCATGAGAGCTGGGGAGATAGCACAATTTCAGATCATCTAAGATACTCTCGACCATGAGAACTCAAGAGATAGCACAATGTCAGATCATCTAAGATACTCTTGACCATGAGAGCTTGAGAGATAGCACAATGTCCGACCATCAAAGATACCCTCGTCCATGAGAGCTGGGGAAATAGCACAATGTCAGATCATCTAAGATACTCTTGACGATGCGAAATGGGGAGATAGCACAATGTCAGATCAAGTAAGATACTCTCGACCATGAGAGCTGAAGAGATAGCACAATGAGAGATCATCTAAGATACTGTAATGAGAGCTGGGGAGATAGCACAATGTCAGATCATCTAAGATATCCTCGGCCATGAGAGCTGGGGATATAGCACAATGTCAGATCATCTATGATAATCTATACCATGAGAGCTGGGGAGATTGCACAATTACAGATCTTCTAAACTACTCTCGACCATGAGAGTTGGGGAGATAGCACAATGTCAGATTACCTCTAGTAATCTTGACAATGAGAGCAGAGGTGATAGGACAATGTCAGATCATCTATGATGCTCTTGACCTTAAGAGATGGGGAGATAGCACACTGTCAGATCATTTATGATACTCTTGACCATGAGAGCTGGGGAGATAGCACAATTTCAGTTCATGTAAGATACTCTCAACCATGAGATCTCAAGAGATAGCACAATGTCAGATCATCTAAGATACTCTTGACCATGTGAGCTGCGGTGATAACACAATGTCAGATCATCTAAGATATGCTTGACCATGAGAGCTTGAGAGATAGCACAATGTCAGATCATCTAAAATACCCTCGTCCATGAGAGCTGGGGAGATAGCACAATGTCAGATCATCTAAGATACTCTCAACCATGAGAGCTGGGGAGATAGCACAATGTCAGATCATCTAAGATACTCTTGACCATGAGAGCTGGGGAGATAGCACAATGTCAGATCATCTAAGATACTCTCGACCATGAGAGCTGGGGAGATAGCACAATGTCAGATCATCTAAGATACTGTCATGAGAGCTGGGGATATAGCACAATGTCAGATCATCTATGATAATCTATACCATGAGAGCTGGGGAGATTGCACAATGTCAGATCATCTACGATACTCTGAACCATGAGAGTTGGGGAGATAGCACAATGTCAGATCATCTAGGAAAATCTTGACCATGAAAGCTGGCGAGATAGCACAATGGCAGTTCATCTATTATACCGTTGACCATGAGAGATGGGGAGATAGCAGAATGTCAGATCATCTAAGATACTCTTGACCATGAGAGCTAAGAGACAGCACAATGTCAGATCATGTAAGATACTCTCTACCATGACAGCTCGAGAGCACAATGTCAGATCATCTAAGATAGCCTCAACTATGAGAGCTGGGGAGAAAGCACAATGTCAGATCATCAAAGGAACCCTTAACCATGTGAGATGGGGAGATAGCAGAATGTCAGATCATCTAAGAATCTCTCGACCATGATAGCTCAAGAGATAGCACAATGTCAGATCATCTAAGATACTCTTGACCATGAGAGCTGGGGAGATAGCACAATTTCAGATCATCTAAGTTACTCTCGACCATGAGAACTCGAGAGATAGCACAATGTCAGATCATCTAAGATACTCTCAAACATGAGAGCTAGGGAGATAGCACAATATCAGATCCTCTAAGACACCCTCGACCATGAGAGATGGGGAGATAGCACAATGTCAGATCATCTAAGATACCCTAATCCATGACAGCTGGGAAGATAGCACAATGTCAGATCATCTAAGATACTCTCAAACATGAGAGCTAGGGAGATAGCACAATATCAGATCCTCTAAGATACTCTCAACCATGAGAGCTAGGGAGATAGCACAATGTCAGATCATCTAAGATACTTGCAACCATAAGAGCTGGGGAGATAGCAAATTGTCAGATCATCAAAGATAGTCTCGACCATGAAAGCTGGAGAGATAGCACAATGTCAGATCATCTACGAATCTCTCGACCATGAGAGCTGGAGAGATAGCATAATTTCAGATCATCTAAGATACTCTCGACCATGAGAGCTGTAGAGACAGGACAATGTCAGATCATCTAAGATATTCTCGACCATGGGAGCTGGGGATATAGCACAATGTCAAATAATCTAATATACTCTTGACCATGAGAGCTGGGGAGATAGCACAATGTCATATCATCTATGATACCCTCGACCATGAGAGCTGGGGGGATAGCACAATGTCAGATCATCTATGATATTTGCAACCATGACAGGTGGGAAACGAGCACAATGTCAGATCATCTAAGATACCCTCGACCATGAGAGCTGGGGAGATAGCACACTGTCAGATCATCTAAGATACTCTCAAACATGAGAGCTAGGGAGATAGCACAATATCAGATCCTCTAAGATACTCTCGACCATGAGAGCTAGGGAGATAGCACAATGTCAGATCATCTAAGATACTTGCAACCATAAGAGCTGGGGGGATAGCACAATGTCAGATCATCTAAGATAGTCTTGACCATGAGAGCTGGAGAGATAGCACAATGTCAGATCATCTAAGATACTCTCGACCATGAGAGCTGGAGAGATAGCACAATGTCAGATCATCTAAGATACTCTCAACCATGAGAGCTGTAGAGATAGCACAATGTCAGATCATCTAAGATATTCTCGACCATGAGAGCTGGGGATATAGCACAATGTCAAATAATCTAATATACTCTCGACCATGAGAGCTGGGGAGATAGCACAATGTCATATCATCTATGATACCCTCGACCATGAGAGCTGGGGGGATAGCACAATGTCAGATCATCTATGATATTTGCAACCATGACAGGTGGGAAGCGAGCACAATGTCAGATCATCTAAGATACCATCAACCATGAGACCTGGAGAGAGAGCTCAATGTCAGATCATCTATGATACCCTCGAACATGAGAGCTGGGAAGATAGCACAATGTCAGATCATCTAAGATACTCTCGACCATGAGAGCTGGGGAGATAGCACAATGTCAGATCATCTAAGATACTCTTGACCATGAGAGCAGGGGAGATAGCACAATGTCAGATCAACTAAGATACCCTTTACCATGACTGCTGGGGAGATAGCACAATGTCAGATCATCTGTGATACTCGCAACCATGAGAGGTGGGAAGGGAACACAATGTCAGATCATCTAAGAAACTCTCGACCATGAGAGCTGGGGAGATAGCACAATGACGGATTGTCTAAGATATTCTCGTCCATGAGTGCAGGGGATATAGCACAATGTCAAATCATCTAATATACTCTCAACCATGAGATCTAGGGAGATAGCACAATGTCAGATCATCTAAAATACTCTTGACCATGAGAGCTCGAGAGACAACACAATGTCAGATCATCTAACATACTTTTGACCATGAGAGGTGGGGAGATAGCACAATGTCAGATCATCTATGATACTCTCAACCATGAGAGGTGGGGAGCTAGCACAATGTCAGATAATCTAAGATACTCTCAACCATGAGAACTGGGAGATAGGACAATGCCAGATTATCTAAGATACTCTCGACCATGAGAGCTGGGGAGATAGCTCAATGAGAGATCATCTAAAATACTCTTGACCATGAAAGCTCAAGAGATAGCACAATGTCAGATAAACTAAGATACTCTTTCCCTTGAGAGCTGGGAAGACAGCACAATGTCAGATCATCTAAGATACTCTTGACCATGAGAGCTAGGGGGATAGCACAATGTCAGATCATCTAAGATACTGTTGACCAGAAGAGCTGTAGAGATAGCACAATGTCAGATCATCTAAGATATTCTTGACCATGAGAGCTGGGGATATAGCACAATGTCAGATCATCTAATATAGTCTCGACCATGAGAGCTGGAAGATAGCACAATGTCTGATCATCCATAAAACTCTCGAACATGAGAGCTGGTGAGATAGCACAATGTCAGATCATCTAAGATGCTCTTGACCATGAGAACTGGGGAGATAGCACAATGTCAGATCATCTAAGATACTCTTGACCATGAGACCTGAGAAGATAGCATAATTAAAAGGTCATCTAAGATACTCTCCACCATGAGAGCTGGGGAGATCACACAATGTCATATCATGTAAGATACCCTCGACCATGAGAGATGGAGACATGGCATAATGTCAGATCATCTAAAATACTCTCGACTATGAGAGCTGGGGAGATAGCAAAATGTCAGATCATCTAAGATACCCTCAACCATGAGAGCTGGGGAGATAGCATAATGTCAGATCATCTAACCTTTTATTGACCATGAAAACTGGGGAATAAGACATTGTCAGATCATCTAAGATACTCTCGACCATGAGAGCTGGGGAGATAGCACAATGAGAGATCATCTAAGATACTCTTGACCATGAGAGCTGGGGAGATAGAACAATGTCAGATCATCTAAGATACCCTCGACAATGAGAGCTGGGGAGATAGCACAATGTCAGATTAACTAAGATACTTGCGAACATGACAGCTGGGGAGAGCACAATGTCAGATCATCTAAGATACCCTCGGCCATGAGAGCTGGGGAGATAGCACAATGTCAGATTATCTTCGATAATCTCAAAAATGAGAGCTGGGGAGATCGCTCAATGTCAGATCATCTATGATACTCTAAACCATGAGAGCTGGAAATATAGCACAATGTCAGATCATCTATGATACTCTTGACCATGAGAGCTCGAGAGCTAGCACAATGTCAGATCATCTAAGATACCCTCGACCATGAGAGGTGGGGAGATAGCACAATGTCAGATCATCTATGATACTCTGAACCATGTGAGTTGGGGAGATAGCACAATGTCAGGTCATATAAGATACTTTCTTCAATGAGAGCTAGGGAGATACCACAACGTCAGATCATCTATGATACCCTTGACCATGAGAGCTGGGGAGATAGCACATTGTCAGATCATTTAAGATACACTTGACCATTAGTGCTGGGGAGATAGCACAACGTCAAATCATCTGTGATACTCTTGACCATGAGAGCTGGGGAGATAGCACAATGTAAGATCATCTAAGAAACCCTTGACCATGAGTGCTGGGGAGATAGCACAATGTCAGATCATCTAAGATACCATTGACCATGAGATCTGGGGAAATGGCACAATGTCAGATCATCTAAGATACTATCTACCATCAGAGCTGGGGAGACAGCACAGTGTCAGATCATCGAACATGCTCTCGACCATCAGAGTTGGAGAGATAGCACAATGTCAGATCATCTTAGATACTCTCGATCATGAGAGGTGGAGAGATAGCACATTGTCATATCATCCAAGAATCTCTCAAACATGAGAGCTGTAGAGACAGCACAATGTCAGATCATCTAAGATATTCTCAACCATGAGAGCCTGGAATATAGCACAATGTTAGATCATCTAATATAATCTCAGCCAAGACAGCTGGGGAGATACCACAATGTGAGATCATCTATGATACTCTCGACTATGAGAGCTGGTGAAATAGCACAATGTCAGATATTCTAAGATACTCTTGACCATGAGAGTTCGAGAGATAACACATTGTCAGATCATCTAAGATACCCTCAAGCATGAGAGGTGGGGAGATACCACAATGTCAAATCATCTTAGATACTTGCGATCATGAGAGCTGGAGAGATAGCACATTGTCAGATCATCTAAGATATTTTCGACCAGGAGAGTTGTAGAGATAGCACAATGTCAGATCATCTAAGATATTCTTGACCATGAGAGCCTGGGATATAGCACAATGTCATATCATCTAATATAGTCTCAGCCAAAAGAGCTGGGGAGATAGCACAATGTCAGAACATCTATGATACTCTCGACTATGAGAGTTGGTGAGATAGCACAATGTCAGATATTCTAAGATACTCTTGACCATGAGAGTTTGAGAGATAGCACATTGTCAGATCATCTAAGATACCCTCAACCAGGAGAAGTAGGAAGATAACACAATGTCAGATCATCTAAGATACCCTCGACCATGAGAGCTGGGGAGTAAGCACAATGTCAGATCATCTAAGATACTCTCGACCATGAAAACTGGGGAATAAATCCTTGTCAGATCATCTAAGATGCTATCGACCATGAGAGCTGTGGACATAGCACAATGAGAGATGATTCAAGATACTGTCGGCCATGAGAACTGGGGAGATAAAACAATGTGAGATCATCTACGATACCCTCAACAATGAGCGCTAGGAAGATATCAAAATGCAGAACATCTAAGATACTCTTGAGTATGAGAGCTGAGGCGATAGAACAATCTCAGATTAACTAAGATACTCATAACCATGACAGCTGGGGAGAGCACAATGTCACATCATCTAAGATACCCTCGACAATGAGAGCTGGAGAGATAGCAAAATATCAGATCATCTAAGATACTTGAGTATGAGAGCTGAGGAGATAGCACAATGTCAGATCTTCTATGATACTCTCAACCCTGAGAGCTGATGACATAGCACAATGTCAGATCATCTATGAGACTCTCAACCTTTAGAGCTGGGGAGATAGTCAATGTCAGATCATCTAAGATACTCTTGAGCATGAGAGCTGGGGAAACAGCACAATGTCAGTTCATCTAATATTGTATCTACCATGTGATCTGGTGAGATAGCAGAATGTCAGATCAACTAAGATACCCTCGACCTTGATAGCTGGGGAGATACCGCAATTTCAGATTATCTATGATACTCTCAACCATGAGAGGTGGGGAGAGAGCACAATATCAGATCATCTATGATACTCTCAACCATGAGAGCTAAGGAGATAGTACAATGTCAGATCATCTAATATAGTCTCGACCATGAGAGCTGGGGAGATAGTATAATGTCAGATCCTCTATGATGCTCTCAACCATGAGAGCTGGAATGATAGCACAATGTCAGATCATCTAAGATACTCTCGACCATGAGAGCTGGGGAGATAGCACAATGTCAGATCATCTAAGATACTCTCGACCATGAAAACTGGGGAATAAGACATTGTCAGATCATCTAAGATACTCTCGACCATGAGAGCTGTGGACATAGCACAATGAGAGATCATCTAAGATACTGTCGACCATGAGAGCTGGGGAGATAGAACAATGTCAGATCATCTAAGATACCCTCGACAATGAGAGCTGGGGGATAGCACAATGAGAGATCATCTAAGATACTCTCGAACATGAGAGCTGGGGAGATAGAACAATGTCAGATCATCTAAGATACCCTCGACAATGAGAGCTGGGGGATAGCACAATGAGAGATCATCTAAGATACTCTCGACCATGAGAGCTGGGGAGAGAGAACAATGTCAGATTATGTAAGATACCCTCGACAATGAGAGCTGGGGAGATAGCACAATGTCACATCATCTAACATACACTTGACCATGAGAGCTGAGAAGATAAAACAATGTCAGATCATCTAAGATACTCTCAAGCATGAGAGCTGGGGAGATAGCACAATCTCAGATTGACTAAGATACTCACGACCATGACAGCTGCTAAGATACCCTCGATCATGACACCTGGTGAGATAGCACAATGTCAGATCATCTGAGATACTCTCGAACATGACAGCTGGGGAGATAGCACAATTTCAGATCATCTAATATACTATCTACCATGTGAGCTGGCAAGATAGCACAATGTCAGATCAACTAAGATACCCTCGACCTTGATAGCTGGGGAGGCAAGATAGCACAATGTCAGATCAACTAAGATACCCTCGACCTTGATAGCTGGGGAGATAGCACAATGTCAGATCATCTATGATACTCTCAAAAATTAGAGCTGGAGATATAGCACAATGTTAGATCATCTATGATACTCTTGACCATGAGAGCACGAGAGCTAGCACAATGTCAGATCAACTAAGATACCCTCAGCCATGAGAGCTGGGGAGATAGCACAATGCCAGATCATTTGAGATACTCTCGACCATGACAGCTGGGGAGTGCACAATGTTAAATCATCTAAGATACCCTCAATCATGAGAGCTGGGGAGATAGCACAATGCCAGATCATCTGAGATACTCTTGAGCAAGAGAGCTGTGGAGACAGCACAATGTCAGTTCATCTAATATTCTATCTAGCATGTTAGCTGGCAAGATAGCACAATGTCAGATCAACTAAGATACCCTTGACCTTGATAGCTGGGGAGATAGCACAATGTCAGATCATCTATGATACTCTCAAAAATGAGAGCTGGAGATATAGCACAATGTTAGATCATCTATGATACTCTTGACCATGAGAGCTCGAGAGCTAGCACAATGTCAGATCAACTAAGATACCCTCAGCCATGAGAGCTGGGGAGATAGCACAATGCCAGATCATCTATGATACTCTCAACTGTGAGAGGTGGAGAGATAGCACAATGTCAGATCATCTAAGATACCCTCGACTATTAGTGCTGGGGAGATAGCACAATGTCAGACCATCTAAGATATTCTTGACCATAAGAGCTGGGGAGATAGTACAATGTCAGATCATCTAAGATACCCTTGACCATGAGAGCTGGGGAGATGGCAAAATGTCAGATCATCTAAGATACCATTGACCATGAGAGCTGGGGAGAAGGCACAATGTCAGATCATCTAAGATACTCTCTACCATCAGAGCTGGGGAGATAACACAATGTCAGATCATCAAAGATGCTCTCTACCATGAGAGCTAGATACTCGCGATCATGAGAGCTGGAGAGATAGCACATTGTCAGATCATCTAAGAATCTTTTGACCATGAGAGCTGTAGAGACAGCACAATGTCAGATCATCTAAGATATTCTCGATCATGAGAGCCTGGGATATAGCACAATGTTAGATCATCTAATATACTCTCAGCCAAGAGAGCTGGGGAGATAGCAAAATTTCAGATCATCTATGATACTCTCGACTATGAGAGTTGGTTTGGTAGCACAATGTCAGATAATCTAAGATACTCTTGACCATGAGAGTTCAAGAGATAACACATTGTCAGATCATCTAAGATACCCTCAACCAGGAGGAGTGGGGAGATACCACAATGTCAGATCATCTAAGATACCCTTGACAATGAGAGCTGGGGAGTAGGCACAATGTCAGATCATCTAAGATACTCTTGACCATGAAAACTGGGGAATAAATCATTGTCAGATCATCTAAGATACTATCGACCATGAGAGATGTGGACATAGCACAATGAGAGATGATCCAAGATATTGTCGACCATGAGAGCTGGGGAGATAATACAATGACAAATCATCTAAGATACTCTTGACCATGAGAGCTGGGGAGAGAGAACAATGTTAGATCATCTAAGATACACTCGACAATGAGAGCTGGGGAGATAGCAAAATGCAGAACATCTAAGATACTCTTGAGTATGAGAGCTGAGGAGATAGAACAATCTCAGATTTACTAAAATACTCATGACCATGACAGCTGGGGAGAGCACAATGTCAAATCATCTAAGATACCCTCGACCATGAGAGCTGGGGAGATAGCATAATGAGAGATCATCTAAAATACTCTCGACCATGAGAGCTGGGGAGAGAGAACAATGTCAGATCATTTAAGATATCCTTGACAATGAGAGCTGGGGAGATAGCAAAATGCAGAACATCTAAGATACTCATTAGTATGAGAGCTGAGGAGATAGAACAATGTCAGATAATCTAAGATACTTTCAACCATGAGAGCTGGGGAGACAGCACAATGTCAGGTCATCTAAGATACTTTTGACCATGAGAGCTGGGGGGATATCACAATGTCAGATCATCTAATATACTCTCAACCATGAGAGCTGGGGAGATAGCACAATGTCAGATCATCTAAGATACTGTCGACCAGAAGAGCTGTAGAGATAACAAATGTCAGATCATCTAAGGTACCCTCGACCATGAGAGGTGGGGAGATAGCACAATGTCAGATCCTCTATGATACTCTTAACCATGAGAGGTGGGTAGATAGCACAATGTCAGATCATCAATGATACTCTCAACCATGAGAGCTGGGGAGATGGGACAAAGTCAGATCATCTAAGATACTCTCGACCATCAGAGCTGGGGAGATAGCACAATGTCAGATCATCGAAGATGCTCTCGACCATGAGAGCTGGAGAGATAGCACAATGTCAGATCATCTAAGACTTGCTCGACCATGAGAGCTGGAGAGATAGCACATTGTCAGATCATCTAAGAATCTCTTGACCATGAGAGCTGGAGTGATAGCACAATATCAGATCAGCTAAGATACTCTCAACCATCAGTGCTGTAGAGACAGCACAATGTCACATCATCGAAGATGCTCTCGACCATGAAAGCTGGAGAGATAGCACAATGTCAGATCATCTAAGATACGCTAGACCATGAGAGCTGGAGAGATAGCACATTGTTAGATCATCTAAGAATCTCTCGACCATGAGAGTTGGAGAGACAGCACAATGTCAGATCAGCTAAGATACTCTAGACAATGTGACCTGTAGAGACAGCACAATGTCAGATCATCTAAGATATTCTTGACCATGAGAGCCTGGGATATAGAACAATGTCATATCATCTAATATACTCTTGGCCAAGAGAGCTGGGGAGATAGCACAATGTCAGATCATCTATGATACTCTCGACTATGAGAGCTGGTGAGATAGCTCAATGTCAGATATTCTAAGATACTCTTGACCAAGAGAGTTCGAGAGATAACACATTGTCAGATCATCTAAGATGCCCTCAACCATGAGATGTGGGGAGATACCACAATGTCAGATCATATAAGATACCCTCGATCATGAGAGCTGGCGAGTAAGCACAATGTCAGATCATCTAAGATACTCTCGACCATGAAAACTGAGGAATAAGACATTGTTAGATCATCTAAGATACCCTCGACAATGAGAGCTGAGGAGACAGCACAATGAGAGATCATCTAAGATACTCTCGACCATGAGAGCTGGGGAGAGAACAATGTCAGATCATCTAAGATACCCTCGACAATGAGAGCTGGGGAGATAACAAAATGTCAGATCATCTAAGATACTCTTGAGTATGAGAGCTGAGGAGATAGAACAATGTCAGATCATCTAAGATACCTCGACCATGAGAGCTGGGGAGATAGCACAATGTCAGATCATTTGAGATACTCTTGACCATGACAGCTGGGGAGAGCACAATGTCAAATAATCTAAGATACCCTCAATCATGAGAGCTGGGGAGATAGCACAATGTCAGATCATCTGAGATACTCTTGAGCAAGAGAGCTGCGGAGACAGCACAATGTCAGTTCATCTAATATTCTATCTAGCATGTTAGCTGGCAAGATAGCAGAATGTCAGATCAGCTAAGATACCCTCGACCTTGATAGCTGGGGAGATAGCACAATGTCAGATCATCTATGATACTCTCAACCATGAGAGATGGGGAGATAGCACAATGTCAGATCATCTATGATACTCTCGACCATGAGAGCTGGGGAGATAGCACAATGTCAGATCATCTAAGATACCCTCGACCATGAGAGCTGGGGATATAGCACAATGTCAGATCATCTTAGAAACCCTCAACCATGAGTGCTGGGGAGATAGGGCAATATCAGACCATCTAAGATACTCTTCACCATGAGAGCTGGGGAGATAGCAAAATGTCAGATCATCTAAGATATCCCTGACCATGAGAGCTGGGGAGATAGCACAATGGCAGATCATCGAATATACCCTTGACCATGAGAGCTGGGGAGATGGCACAATGTCAGATCATCTAAGATACTCTCTACCATCAGAGCTGGGGGATAACGCAATGTTAGATCATCAAAGATGCTCTCTACCATGAGAGCTAGATACTCGCGATCATGAGAGCTGGAGAGATAGCACATTGTCAGATCATCTAAGAATCTTTCGACCATGAGAGCTGTAGAGACAGCACAATGTCAGATCATTTAAGATATCCTCGATCATGAGAGCCTGGGATATAGCACAATGTCAGATCATCTAATATACTCTCAGCCAAGAGAGCTGGGGAGATAGCACAATTTCAGATCATCTATGATACTCTCGACTATGAGAGTTGGTGAGATAGCACAATGTCAGATATTCTAAGATACTCTTGACCATGAGAGTTCAAGAGATAACACATTGTCAGATCATCTAAGATACCCTCAACCAGGAGGAGTGGGGAGATACCACAATGTCAGATCATCTAAGATACCCTCGACCATGAGAGCTGGGGATTAAGCACAATGTCAGATCATCAAAGATACTCTTGACCATGAAAACTGGGAAATAAGACATTGTCAGATCATCTAAGATACTATCAACCATGAGAGCTGTGGACATAGCAAAATGAGAGATGATCCAAGATAATGTCGACCATGAGAGCTGGGGAGATAATGCAATGACAAATCATCTAAGATACTCTTGACCATGAGAGCTGGGGAGAGAGAACAATGTTAGATCATCTAAGATACACTCGACAATGAGAGCTGGGGAGATAGCAAAATGCAGAACATCTAAGATACTCTTCAGTATGAGAGCTGAGGAGACAGAACAATCTCAGATTTACTAAAATACTCATGACCATGACAGCTGGGGAGAGCACAATGTCAAATCATCTAAGATACCCTCGACCATGAGAGCTGGGGAGATAGCATAATGAGAGATCATCTAAAATACTCTCGACCATGAGAGCTGGGGAGAGAGAACAATGTCAGATCATGTAAGATACCCTCGACAATGAGAGCTGGGGAGATAGCAGAATGCAGAACATCTAAGATACTCTTGAGTATGAGAGCTGAGGAGATAGAACAATGTCAGATAATCTAAGATACTCTCAACCATGAGAGCTGGGGAGACAGCACAATGTCAGGTCATCTAAGATACTCTTGACATTGAGAGCTGGGGAGATAGCACAACATCAGATCATCTAATATAGTCTCAACCATGAGAGCTGGTGAGATAGCACAATGTCAGATCATCTAAGATACTCTTGACCATGAGAGCTTGAGAGATAACACAATGTCAGATAATCTAAGGTACCCTCAACCATGAGAGGTGGGGAGATAGCACAATGTCAGATCATCTATGATACTCTCAACCATGAGAGGTGGGTAGATAGCACAATGTCAGATCATCTAAGATACTCTCGACCATCAGAGCTGGGGAGATAGCACAATGTCAGATCATCGAAGATGCTCTCGACCATGAGAGCTGGAGAGATAGCACAATGTCAGATCATCTAAGATACTCTCGACCATGAGAGCTGGTGAGATAGCACAATGTCAGATCATATAATAATCTCTCGACCATGATAGCTGGAGCGATAGCACAACATCAGATCATCTAAGATACTCTCAACCATCAGTGCTGTAGAGACAGCACAATGTCAAATCATTGAAGATGCTCTCGACCATGAGAGCTGGGGAGATAGCACAATGTCAGATCATCTAAGATACTCTTGACCATGAGAGCTGGAGAGATAGGACATATTCAGATCATCTAAGAATTTCTCGACCATGAGAGTTGGAGAGATAGCACAATGTCAGATCAGCTAAGACACTCTCGACAATGACAGCTGTAGAGATAGCACAATGTCAGATCATCTAAGATATTCTTGACCATGAGAGCTGGGGATATAGCACAATGTCAGATCATGTAATATACTCTTGACCATGAGAGCTGGGGAGATAGCACAATGTCAGATCATCTAAGATACTCTCGACCATGAGAGCTGGGGAGATAGCACAATGTCAGATCATCTATGATACTCTCGACCATGAGAGCTCGTGAGATAGCACAATGTCAGATCATCTAAGATACTCTTGACCATGAGAGTTTGAGAGATAACACAATGTCAGATCATCTAAGATACCCTCAACCATGAGAGCTGGGGAGATAGCACAATGTCAGATCATCTAAGATACCCTCGACCATGAGAGCTGGGGAGATAGCACAATGTCAGATCATCTAAGATACTCTCGACCATGAGAGCTGGGAGATAGCACAATGTCAGATCATCTAAGATACTCTCAACCATGAGAGCTGTGGACATAGCAAAATTAGAGATCATCTAAGATACTGTTGACCATAAGAGCTGGGGAGATAGAACAATGTCAGATCATCTAAGATACCCTCAACCATGAGAGCTGGGGAGATAGCACAATGTCAGATCATCTAAGATACTCTCGACCATGAGAGCTGGGGAGAACAATGTCAGATCATCTAAGATATCCTTGACCATGAGAGCTGGGGAGATAGCACAATGTCAGATCATCTAAGATACTCTTGACCATGAGAGCTGGGGAGATAGCACAATGTCAGATCATCTAAGATACTCTCGACCATGAGAGCTGGGAGATAGCACAATGTCAGATCATCTAAGATACTCTCGACCATGAGAGCTGGGGAGATAGCACAATGTCAGATCATCTAAGATACTCTCGACCATGAGAGCTGGGGAGATAGCACAATGTCAGATCATCTAAGATACTCTTGACCATGAGAGCTGGGGAGATAGCACAATGTCAAATCATCTAAGATACCCAACCATGAGAGATGGGGAGATAGCACAATGTCAGATCATCTAAGATACTCTTGACCATGAGAGCTGGGGAGATAGCACAATGTCAGATCATCTAAGATACTCTCAACCATGAGAGCTGGGGAGATAGCACAATGTCAGATCATCTAAGATACTCTTGACCATGAGAGCTGGGGAGATAGCACAATGTCAGATCATCTAAGATACTCTTGACCATGAGAGCTGGGGAGATAGCACAATGTCAGATCATCTAAGATACTCTCAACCATGAGAGTTGGGGGATAGCACAATGTCAGATCATCTATGATACTCTCAACCATGAGAGATGGGGAGATACCACAATATCAGATCATCTATGATAGTCTTGACCATGAGAGCATGAGAGATAACACAATGTCAGATCATCTAAGATACTCCCAACCATGAGAGCTGGGGAGATAGCACAATGTCAGATCATCTAAGATACTCTCGACCATGAGAGCTGGGGAGATAGCACAATGTCAGATCATCTAAGATACTCTCGACCATGAGAGCTGGGGAGATAGCACAATGTCAGATAATCTAATATACTCTGTACCATGAGAGCTGCAGAGATAGCACAATGTCAGATCGTCTAAGATACCCTCAACCATGAGAGCTGGGGAGATAGCACAATGTCAGATCATCTAAGATACTCTTGACCATGAGAGCTGGGGAGATAGCAAAATGTCAGATCATCTAAGATATCCTTGACCATGAGAGCTGGGGAGATAGCACAATGTCAGATCATCTAAGATACTCTCGACCATGAGAGCTGGGGAGATAGCACAATGTCAGATCATCTAAGATACTCTCAACCATGAGAGCTGGGAGATAGCACAATGTCAGATCATCTAAGATACTCTTGACCATGAGAGCTGGGGAGATAGCACAATGTCAGATCATCTAAGATACCCTCACCATGAGAGCTGGGGAGATAGCACAATGTCAGATCATCTAAGATACTCTCGACCATGAGAGCTGGGGAGATAGCACAATGTCAGATCATCTAAGATACTCTCAACCATGAGAGCTGGGGAGATAGCACAATGTCAGATCATCTAAGATACTCTCAACCATGAGAGCTGGGGAGATAGCACAATGTCAGATCATCTAAGATACTCTCGACCATGTGAGCTGGAGAGATAGCACAATGTCAGATCATCTAAGATACTCTTGACCAGGAGAGCTGTAGAGATAGCACAATGACAGATCATCTAAGATACTCTCAACCATGAGAGCTGGGGAGATAGCACAATGTCAGATCATCTAAGATACTCTCGACCATGAGAGCTGGGGAGATAGCACAATGTCAGATCATCTAAGATACTCTTGACCATGAGAGCTGGGGAGATAGCACAATGTCAGATCATCTAAGATAGTCTCAACCATGAGAGCTGCGGAGATAGCGCAATGTCAGATCATCTAAAATACTCTCAACCATGAGAGCTGGGGAGATAGCACAATGTCAGATCATCTAAGATACCCCGACCATGAGAGATGGGGAGATAGCACAATGTCAGATCATCTGAGATACCCTTGACCATGAGAGTCTGAGAGATAGCACAATGTCAGATCATCTATGATACTCTCAACCATGAGATGTGGGTAGATAGCACAATGTCAGATCATCTATGATACTCTCAACCATGAGAGCTGGGGAGATAGCACAATGTCAGATCATCTAAGATACTCTCAACCATGAGAGCTGGGGAGATAGCACAATGTCAGATCATCTAAGATACCCTCGACCATGAGAGCTGGGGAGATAGCACAATGTCAGATCATCTAAGATACTCTCAACCATGAGAGCTGGGGAGATAGCACAATGTCAGATCATCTAAGATACTCTCGACCATGAGAGCTGGGGAGATAGCACAATGTCAGATCATCTAAGATACTCTCAACCATGAGAGCTGGGGAGATAGCACAATGTCAGATTAATTAAGATACTCGCGACCATGACAGCTGGGGAGAGCACAATGTCAGATCATTCTATGATACTCTCATCCATGAGAGCTAGGGAGATAGCACAATGTCAGATCATCTAAGATACTCTGAACCATGAGAGCTCGTGAGATAGCACAATGTCAGGTCATCTAAGATACTCTCGACCATGAGAGCTGGGGAGATAGCACAATGTCAGATCATCTAAGATACTCTCAACCATGAGAGCTCAAGAGATAGCACAATGTCGGATCATCTAAGATACCCTCAACCATGAGAGCTGGGGAGATAGCACAATGTCAGATCATCTAAGATACTCTTGACCATGAGAGCTGGGGAGATAGCACAATGTCAGATCATCTAAGATACTCTCAACCATGAGAGCTGGGGAGATAGCACAATGTCAGATCATCTAAGATACTCTTGACCATGAGAGCTTGGGAGATAGCACAATGTCAGATCATCTAAGATACTCTCGACCATGAGAGCTGGGGAGATAGCACAATGTCAGATCATCTAAGATACTCTCAACCATGAGAGCTGGGGAGATAGCACAATGTCAGATCATCTAAGATACTCTCGACCATGAGAGCTGGGAGATAGCACAATGTCAGATCATCTAAGATACTCTTGACCATGAGAGCTGGGGAGATAGCACAATGTCAGATCATCTAAGATACTCTTGACCATGAGAGCTGGGGAGATAGCACAATGTCAGATCATCTAAGATACTCTCAACCATGAGAGCTGGGGAGATAGCACAATGTCAGATCATCTAAGATACTCTTGACCATGAGAGCTGGGGAGATAGCACAATGTCAGATCATCTATGATACTCTCAACCATGAGAGCTGGGGAGATAGCACAATGTCAGATCATCTAAGATACTCTCAACCATGAGAGCTGGGGAGATAGCACAATGTCAGATCATCTAAGATACTCTCAACCATGAGAGCTGGGGAGATAGCACAATGTCAGATCATCTAAGATACTCTCAACCATGAGAGCTGGGGAGATAGCACAATGTCAGATCATCTAAGATACTCTCTACCATGAGAGTTGGGAGATAGCACAGTGTCAGATCATCTAAGATACTCTCAACCATGAGAGCTGGGGAGATAGCACAATGTCAGATCATCTAAGATACTCTCGACCATGAGAGCTGGGGAGATAGCACAATGTCAGATCATCTAAGATACTTTCAACCATGAGAGCTGGAGAGATAGCACAATGTCAGATCATCTAAGATACTCTCGACCATGAGAGCTGGGGAGATAGCACAATGTCAGATCATCTAAGATACTCTCGACCATGAGAGCTGGGGAGAGCACAATGTCAGATCATGTATGATACTCTGAACCATGAGAGCTCGTGAGATAGCACAATGTCAGGTCATCTAAGATACTCTCGACCATGAGAGCTGGGAGATAGCACAATATCAGATCATCTAAGATACCCTCGACCATGAGAGCTGGGGATTAAGCACAATGTCAGGTCATCTAAGATACTCTCGACCATGAGAGCTGGGGAGACAGAACAATGTCAGATCCTCTAAGATATTCTCTACCTTGAGAGCTGTGGAGATAGAACAATGTCATATCATCTAAGATACTCATGACCATGAGAGCTAGGGAGATAGAAGAATGTCAGATTATCTAAGATACTCTTGACCATGAGAGCTGGGGAGATAGCACAATGTCAGATCATCTAAGATACCCTCAACCATGAGAGCTGGGGAGATAGCACAATGTCAGATCATCTAAGATACTCCTGACCATGAGAGCTGGGGAGATAGCACAATGTCAGATCATCTAAGATACTCTCGACCATGAGAGCTGGGGAGATAGCACAATGTCAGATCATCTAAGATACTCTTGACCATGAGAGCTGGGGAGATAGCACAATGTCAGATCATCTATGATACTCTCAACCATGAGATGTTGGTAGATAGCACGATGTCAGATTATCTATGATACTCTCAACCATGAGAGCTGGGGAGAGAGCACAATGTCAGATCATCTAAGATACTCTCGACCATGAGAGCTGGGGAGATAGCACAATGTCAGATCATCTAAGATACTCTCAACCATGAGAGCTGGGGAGATAGCACAATGTCAGATCATCTAAGATACTCTCGACCATGAGAGCTGGGGAGATAGCACAATGTCAGATCATCTAATATACCCTCGACCATGAGAGCTGGGGAGATACCACAATGTCTGATCATCTAAAATACCCCCACCATGAGGGGTGGGGAGATATCACAAGGTTAGATCATCTATGATACTCTCAACCATGAGAGGAGGGGTATATAGCACAATGTCAGATCATGTAAGAAACTCTTGACCATGAGAACTGGGGAGATAGCACAATGTCAGATCATCTAAGATACTCTCAACCATGAGATCTGTGGGGATATCACAATGAGATATCATCTAAGATACTCTCAACCATGACAGCTGAGGAGATAGCACTATGTCAAATCATCTAAGATACACTTGACCATGAGGGCTGGGGAGATAACACAATTTCAGGTCATCTGAGATACTCTTGACCATGAGAGCTAGGGAGATAGCACAATGTCAGGTAATCTGTGATACTCTCAACCATGAGAGGTGGGGAGATAGCACATTGTCAGATCATCTATGATAATCTCAAACATGAGAGCTGGGGAGATTGTACAATGTCAGATCATCTAAATTACTCTCAACCATGATAGTTGGGGAGATAGCACAATGTCAGATCATCTATGATACTCTCAACCATGAAAGCTGGGGAGATAAGACAATGTCAGATCAACTATAATGCTCTCCACCATGACAGATGGGGAGATAGCACAATGTCAGATCATCTATAATGCTCTCAACCATGAGAGCTCGAGAGATAGCACAATGTCAGATCATCTATGATACTCTGAACCAAGAGAGCTAGGGAGATAACACAGGGTCAGATCATCTAAGATACTCTTGACCATGAGAGCTGGGGATATAGCACAATGTCATGTCATCTAATATAGTCTCAACCATGAGAGCTGGGGAGATAGCACAATGTCAGATCATCTATGATACTCTCGACCATGAGAGCTGGAATAATAGCACAATATCAGATCATCTAAGATACCCTCGACCATGAGAGCTGGGGAGATAGCACAATGTCAGATCATCTAAGATACTCTTGACCATGAGAGCTGGGGAGATAGCACAATGTCAGATCATCTAAGATACTATCAACCATGAGAGCTGTGGACATAGCAAAATGAGAGATCATCTAAGATACCATTGACCATGAGAGCTGGGGAGAGAGAACAATGTCAGATCATCTAAGATACTCTCGACCATGAGAGCTGGGGAGAGAGAACAATGTCAGATTATGTAAGATACCCTCGACAATGAGAGCTGGGGAGATAGCACAATGTCATATCATCTAATATACTCCTGACCATGAGAGCTGAGAAGATAAACCAATGTCAGATCATCTAAGATACTCTCGACCATGAGAGCTGCGAAGATAGCACAATCTTAGATTAACTAAGATGCTCGCGACCATGACAGCTGGGGAGAGCACAATGTCAAATCATCTAAGATACCCTCAATCATGAGAGCTGGGGTGATAGCACAATGTCAGATCATCTGAGATACTCTCGACCATGAGAGCTGGGGAGATAGCACAATGTCAGATCATCTATGATACTCTCAACCTTTAGATCAGGGGAGATAGCACAATGTCAGATCATCTATGATACTCTTGAGCATGAGAGCTGGGGAGACAGCACAATGTCAGATCATCTAATATACTATCTACCATGTGAGCTGGCAAGATAGCACAATGTCAGATCAACTAAGATACCCTCAACCTTGATAGCTGGGGAGATAGCACCATGTCAGATCATCTAATATTGTCTCGACCATGATAGCTGGGGAGATAGCACAATGTCAGATTGTCTATGATACTCTTGACCATGAGAGCTGTAGAGATAGCACAATGTCAGATCATCTAAGATATTGTTGACCACGAGAGCTGAAGATATAGCACAATGTCAGATCATCTAATATAGTCTCGACCATGAGAGCTGGTGAGATAGCACAATGTCAAATCATCTAAGATACTCTTGACCAGGAGAGCTCGAGAGATACCACAATGTCTGATCATCTAAAATACCCTCAACCATGAGAGCTGAAGAGATAGCACAATGAAAGATCATCTAAGATACTCTCGACCATAAGAGCTGGGGATATAGCACAATGTCAGATCATCTAAGATACCCTCGGCCATGAGAGCTGGGGATATTGCACAATGTCAGATCATCTAAGATACTCTCGACCATGAGAGCTGGGGAGATAGCACAATGTCAGATCATCTATGATACTCTTGACCATGAGAGATGGGGAGATAACACAATGTCAGATCATCTAAGACACACGGGACCATGAGAGCTGGGGAGATAGCATAATGTCAGGTCATCTAAGATACTCCCGCCCATATCAGCTGTGGAGATAGTACAATGTCAGATTATCTAAGATATCCTTGACCATGAGAGCTGGGAAGATAACACAATGTTTGATTATTTGAGATACTCTCGACCATGAGAGCTAGGGAGATAGCACAATGTCAGATCATCTATGATACTGTTGACCATGAGAGCTGGGGGGATAGCACAATGTCAGATCACCTGAGATACTCTTCACCACGAGAGCTGGGGAGATAGCACAACGTCAGATCATCTATGATACTCCTGACCATGAGAGATGGGGAGATAACACAATGTCAGATCATCTAAGACACACGGGACCATGAGAGCTGGGGAGATACCACAAGGTCAGATCATCTAAGGTTCCATCAACCATGAGAAATGGGGAGATAGCAGAATGTCAGATAATCTAAGATACTCTCAACCATGAGAGCTAAGAGATAGGACAATGTCAGATCATCTGAGATACTCTCGACCATGAGAGCTTGAGAGACAGCAGAAGGTCAGATCATCTAAGATACTCTTGACCATGAGAGCTGGGGAGATAGCACAATGTCAGATCATGTAAGACACTCTCGACTATGAGAGCTTGAGAGATAGCACAATGTCGGACCATCTAAGATGCCCTCATCCATGAGAGCTGGGGAAATAGCACAATGTCAGATCATGTAAGATGCTCTCAACCATGAGAGCTGGGGAGATAGCACAATGTCACATGATCTAAGATACCCTTGCCCATGAGAGCTGGGGAGATAGCACAATGTCAAATCATCTAAGATACTCTTGACCATGAGAGATGGGGAGATAGCACAATGTCAGATCATCTAAGATACTCTCAACCATTAGAGCTGGGGCGATAGCACAATGTCAGATCATCTACCTGGGCGACTGTCCGATCTAGCTAAACTGCAAGTATTTCTGCTTCTTGAACTGTTTTAAACTGTTTAAAGTTGTTTTTGCACCTGCACTTTTAATGTTTGTCATGTTTGTTGCATTTACCTGTTGAGGCTACACACTCAAGTGCGCTAGCCTGTATTACATATTTATTGCATTTTCCTGCTGTTTGTTGCAAAAAAGAAAAAAAAAACAAAAAAAATATCCTTGTTTCCCGTCTTTCATGACCTAGATTAGTCCAAATACAGGCTTTGCTGTATTCTGGACTTTTGGAAAGTTCCTGTGTTGCCCATTTCCTTTCTTGGATAAAGGGAGGATTATTTGTTCACCAGTGGCAGTGGGGAGCTTAGAGCAGCCTATCTATCCCTGGAGGAGTGTTCCCAGCACAAGAATCTGGTAGTCTATTGGCCATTTTTGGCCAATTTCTAGCTCTTTCAAGTCCCCCTGTATGAAACCTGCTTTTGCGTGGCTTTGCGCGATTTTGTGCATAGCACAACATCGGACAGCTCTGCTTAATTGGGTTTAAACCATTCTCGGCTCCACAAAGTCTGCTCTACACTTTTCCCTTAGAACTGATCTAGTTCTCATAATAAACACCCTATTCCTACTCTAAAGCCTGGCACTTGCTCACTAAAGCAATTATATAAGTCAGCACTAAATAATTTAAAGCACTACACCCTCACAAACTCCCCTTGAGTACCTTGTTCCCCATTGGCCCTTTTTTCAATTATAAAGGAATTCCCAATACTATTCTAGCATGTCCAAAGGTCAGTTGTCAATCTACTCTCTGGTCCAGCTGGTGAATCTGGGAATCTTGAGGCAATATTACAACTGCCTCATGTACACAGACAACCCTCTCCTCCTCATAACAAATTCCAACACATGTGAGAGATGCAACCATACAGCCAAACTGGAGGCTAAGCTCTCTCAACTCAGTACTGGCATAACCAGTCAGGAGAAGAAGGAAACCACACTCACTACAATTCCAGTCTCACATAGACCTACCACGACAGCAAACCAAACACATAAACACACAAAAACATACTCTGAGGCACTAAATAAAAATCTGCCTAAGCAGCAGAGACCTCCATAGCAGACACCCAAGCAACCACTACCCCAAAACAAAACACGTGCAACACATAGCTCACAAAGCCAGTGTGCCGAACAGTCACAGCCCTTAAGGCTAAACAACACACCTGATACATTTGTAATAGGTGACTCTATCGTCAGGCACACTGACATCCCGCTCACCAGGCTGAACAAGGAGAAGGTCATGTTGAGCTGCCTGTCGGGCGCTAGGATCTGCCACATAACACAAGCACTCAGGTCACTCCAAGGCAAGTACAAATATGACTCAGTCATTGTCCATGCTGGTGTGAATGACCTGAGATGTACCTCCCTGGACTACATGAAAAGAGACATAGAGGAGCTCTGTGAGCATGTAGTCCAGGCCAGTATGACCCTGACCTTGAGTAGCATCTTACCCTCACCAAGAATGATGCCACAATATGAAGACAAGATGATCAATTTCAACAATTGGCTTAAGTATTGGTGTCATTCAAAGGGGATCCAATGCCTGTCAGCCTGGGATGACATGCTTGACAAGCCATGATGCTTCGCTAGGGACGGCTTGCACCAGTCATCCCTGGGCTTTCAGATATTGGCAAAGGCTCTTGCCACCCCCATAGTGCCATTTTTAGGCAAGGCTCAAAAGACAAACCCACCTCCATAGGTATCACAAGGGATAAGAAACTAAGAGTAATGCTACTCAACGCCAGAAGTCTAAACCTCAAAATGCATGCACTCAAAACTCTCCTTAGCATGGAGAACATCGATTTCTGTGCAGTAATAGAAACCTGGTTCAAGGCTCCCGAGAGCACCCCAGCACTACCTGGTTATACCTCATACCATGCTTTTTGGCCCCAAAACTTGGACCAAACCACAAAAGGAGGGGGAGTATCAATATTCGTCAAAGATACCCACACCTCCAGGTTGGTTGCACAGCACGAAGAATCAGAGACTATCCATGTGCAACTAACAGTGGGTAAAACCGCCTTCCAGTTTATAGCCTGCTACAGACCACCCTCCCAAACCCAGGAACCCCACTCGGCCTTCCTGAGAACACTGGAAAATATGAAGGTCTCTCCAAACACCATTATATTGGGCGACTTCAACTACCCAAACATAGACTGGGAGCATTACTCTAGCTCCAACACCCTAGCCCAATGGTTCCTAGAATTTATAAACTCAAATGCTATGGAACAACTTGTTACCACTCCCACAAGAGGGGAAAACATACTGCACCTGATCATCACCAACATGGGGGCTCTATGCTTCAGACCAGAAGTGTATCTCTCACTGGTAAGATCAGACCATAAACTAATATCACTGGATATTCACATCCCGACCCCACCCCCTGCCCAGAAAGCAAATTTCACACTCCTCAAAACTGAGGTGGAATCCTTCAAAGCCACCGGGCCTGTGGAAAATACGGCCCAGTTTGCAGAATCCTTTATAAACGCATTCTATGAACACCTTCAGGAATGCACAGATCATGCAATCCCAAATAAAACCAAGACCCAATCCTCCAAAGGAAGGTGTCCTGTCTGGTGGACCCCAGCCATAAATAAACTATACAATAGAAGGAGGACGCTACTACATGAGAGAGCAAAATCCCAAAAAGAAAAGGCATCTCTGATCAGTATTAGCAAAAAACTACGGGCACTCATAAAATCGTCTAAGGCCAGCTTCGAAAGAAAAATTGCACAGGACATTAAGGATAATCACAAGGCTTTCTTTAGTTATGTTAGGAACCTGGGTGGGAATTCCCAGATATGCTCAGAATTAGTCCAAAATGACAATAAATACACCAAACCCACAGACATTGCCAACATCCTAGCTGACAGGTTCAGTGCAAACTCCCCCCCCACCAAAAGTGCAAATATCTATCCCAGCAGTGCTGCCCCCCTGATATCTCAGATGCTCAGGTAAGAGCCGCCCTCTCCAAAGCAAAAAACACAGCATCAATGGGACCAGACGGTGTCCCGCGCTGCGTCCTACATGAACACCAAGAAGAGCTAAACCCAAACATAAAACTACTGTTCAATCTCAGCCTTACTACAGGATATGTACCCAAAGAGTGGCGTACAGCAACAGTGGTCCATCTCCACAAAGGTGGTGCCTCAACTGATCCTGGAAACTATCACCCCATAAGCCTGACTAGCTTGGTCTGCAAAGCTATGGAAAGGATCATCATGGACCTCATAAATAAAGATATTGGGGACCAACAAACAGTGGATCCTACCCAGTTTGGCTTTGTTAAGGGCAGATCCTGCCTCTTAAACCTGGTCAATTTCTTTGAAACAGTCACCAAGGCCATTGACGAGGGGAAGGTGGTCCACACAGCCTACCTGGACCTCACAAAAGCCTTCAATACAATACCCCACTCGGGCATTATAGATAAGCTCACCAGCTTAAATATAAACCCCTATGTCACTAGATGGGTTGCAAACTGGCTCAAGGACAGAACCCACATGGTAGAATTGCTGGAGCCATGTCAGACTCCAAACCAGTTACAAGTGGCATCCCACAAGGCTCAGTCCCAGGACCTCTCTTGTTCGGTATACATTTCTCGGAGGTACAGGCCAACACGGAAGGACTGTGGCTGACCAAGTTCACAGATGACTGCAAACTAGGCGCCATAATCGACTCTCCAGCCGACACAAGCATCGTACAAAAGGGCCTCATAGAAACAGACAACTGGTGCCAGAGCCATGGCCTCAAGCTAAACACCAAAAAGTGTATAGTCATCCCTTTTGGCAAAAACAAAGTGCCCACAAATTACCACATAGGTGGTAATCCATTAAGTACGGAAGAAGTAATTAGGGACCTGGGGACCCAAGTTGATTGCAATCACTCATTTGAAAACCACGTGGCCAAAGTGGTTAGAAAAACATTTTATATAGCCCACCTAATCATGAAGGGATTCACATCTAGATCAGGAGAGGTGATCGTGCCTCTTTACGCATTCCTCCTCAGGCCCATAATTTAGTACAATGCCCCTTTTGGGTTGTACCTTACCAGACATCTGCAGCAACTGGAAAAACCCCAAAAGTACCTCACCAAGAGGATCAAAGGGCTCAAACAGATGCCATATGCTGCCCGGTTAAAGAAACTCCAGCTCTACTCAGTGGCATACCTCCTGCTCAGAGGCGATCTGTGCCTGACGTATAAAGCCATGTCCAACCCGGAATTAATGGACATGCTGCACCTCAGAAAATCCAAATCCCATTGAGCTACGCACTCGAGAGACTTGAACCTCAGCACTGAAATAAATAGGACATGCTGGAGGGACAGATTCATAACCCAGAGTCTCCCTTCACTCTGGAATAAAATCCCAGTCCAGGTTAGGCAGAGTCCCTCATTGACTCTCTTCAAGAGGAATCTTGATGAGTGGATGGGAGATCGTATGTTTACCCCGGGTATCACTTCTGTGTCACTGTTAGACAGAGGCACAGTATACAACCTCGAAAAAGGGCACAGCAAAATTCATTTAAAATGGGTGGCGAAAGCCAAACACACTCTGGCTAGGCTTATAAATGCCCTAGGGCAGATAGCCTAGTATAAACATTTGAACCTATGAACCTAAGATACTCTCGACCATGAGAAATGGAGAGATAGCACAATGTCAGATCATCTAAGAATCTCTCGACCATGAGTGCTGGAGAAATAGCATAATGTCAGAACATCTAAGATACTCTTGACCATGAGAGCTGTAGAGATAGCACAATGTCAGATCATCTAAGATATTCTCAACCATGAGAGCTGTGGTATAGCACAATGTAATATCATCTATGATGCTCTCAACCATGAGAGCTGGGGAGCTAGCACAATGTCAGATCATCTAAGATACTCCTGACCATGAGAACTGGGGAGATAGGACAATGTCAGATTATCTAAGATACTCTTGACCATGAGAGCTGGAGCAATAGCACAATGAGAGATCATCTAAAATACTCTCAACCATGAGAGCTCGATAGACAGCACAATGTCAATTAATCTAAGATAGTCTCAACCATGAGAGCTGGGGAGATAGCACAATGTCAGATCATCTAAGATACTCTGGACCATGAGAGCTGGGGAGATAGCACAATTTCAGATCATCTATGATACTCTCAACTATGAGGGCTGGGGAGATAGCACAATGTCAGATCATCTAAGATACTCTCAACCATGACAGATGGGGAGATAGCACAATGTCAGATCATCTACGATACTCTCAACCATAAGAGCTGGGGAGATAGCACAAAGTCAGGTCATCTAAGATACTCTAGACCATGACAGCTGTGGACATAGCACAATGTCAGATCATCTGAGATACTCTCGACCATGAGAGCTGGGGAGATGGCACAAAGTCAGATCATATAAGATACTCTCGACCATGATTGCTGGGGAGAAAGCACAATGTCAGATCATCTAAGATACCCTTGACCATGAGAGCTGGGGAGTTAACACAATGTTTGATCATCTGAGATACTCTCGACCATGAGAGCTAGGGAGATAGCACAATATCAGATCATCTATGATACTCTCGACCATGAGAGCTGGGGAGATAGCACAATGTTAGATCACCTGAGATACTCTTGACCATGAGAGCTGGGGAGATAGCACAATGTCAGAACATCTATGATACTCTCGACCATGAGAGGTAGGGAGATAACACAATGTCAGATCATCTAAGATACTCTCGACCACCAGAGCGTGAGAGATAGCACAATGTCCGACCATCTAAGATACCCACATCCATGAGATCTGGGGAAATAGCACAATGTCAGATAATGTAAGACACTCTCGACCATGACAGCTGGAGAGGTAGCACAATGTCACATCATCTAAGATGCCCTTGACCATGAGAGCTGGGGAGGTAGCACAATTTCAGATCCTCTAAGATACCCTCTACCATGAGAGCTGGGGAGATAGCACAATGTCAGATCATCTAAGATATCCTCGACCATGAGAGCTGGGGCAATAGCACAATGTCTGATCATCTAAGATACCCTTGAACATGAGAGCTGGGGAGATAGCACAATGTCAGATCATCTAAGATACTCTTGACCATGAGAGGTGGGGAGATATCACAATGTCAGATCATCTAAGATACTCTCAACCATTAAAACTGGGGTGATAGCACAATGTCAGATCATCTAAGATACTCTCGACCATGAGAGCTGGAGGGATAGCACAATGTCAGATCATCTAAGATCCCTCAACCATGAGAGCTGGAGAGATAGCATAATGTCAGAACACCTAAGATACTTTTGACCATGAGAGCTGTAGAGATAGCACAGTGTCAGATCATCTAAGATATTCTCGACCATGAGAGCTGGGGATATAGCACAATGCCAAATCATCTAATATTCTCTCGAACATGAGAGCTGGGGATATAGCACAATGTCAGCTCATCTCTGATACTCTCGACCATAAGAGCTGGGGAGATAGCACAATGTCAGATCATCTAAGATACACTGGACAATGAGGGATGGGGAGATAGCACAATGCCAGATCATCTAAGGTTACCTCAACAATGAGAGATGGGGAGATAGCAGAATGTCAGATAATCTAAGATACTCTCAAACATGAGAGCTAAGAAATAGCACAATGTCGGATCATCTAAGATACTCTCAACCATGAGAACTCGAGAGATAGCAGAATGACAGATCATCTAAGATACTCTTGACCATGAGACCTGGGGAGATAGCACAATGTCAGATCATCTAAGATACTCTTGACCATGAGAGCTTGAGAGATAGCACAATGTCCAACCATCTAAGATACCCTTGTCCATGAGAGCTGGGGAAATAGCACAATGTCAGATCATGTAAGATACTTTCGACCATGAGAGCTGGGGAGATAGCACAATGTCACATCATCTAAGATGCCCTTGACCATGAGAGCTGGGGAGGTAGCACAATGTCAGATCCTCTAAGATACCCTTGACCATGAGAGCTGGGGGGATAGCACAATATCAGATCATCTAAGATACCATTGACCATGAGAGCTGGAGAGATAGCACAATGTCAGATCATCTAAGATACTCTCGACCATGAGAGCTGGAGAGATAGCATAATGTCAGAACACGTAAGATACTCTTGACCATGAGAGGTGTAGAGATAGCACAATGTCAGATCATCTAAGATATTCTCGACCATGAGAGCTGGGGATATAGCACAATGTCAAATCATCTAATATGCTCTCGAACATGAGAGCTGGGGATATAGCACAATGTCAGATCATCTATGATACTCTCAACCATGAGAGGTGGAGAGATAGCACAATGTCATATCATCTAAGATACTCTCAACCACGAGAGCTGGGGTGATAGCACAATGTCAGATCATC
Organism: Protopterus annectens; assembly: GCF_019279795.1. Lineage (NCBI taxonomy): Eukaryota > Metazoa > Chordata > Ceratodontiformes > Protopteridae > Protopterus > Protopterus annectens. The sequence continues at coordinate 83,924,165 of NC_056732.1, read as the reverse complement.
TAAGATACTCTCGACCATGAGAGCTGGGGAGATAGCACAATGTCAGATCATCTAAGAATCTCTCGACCATGAGAGCTGGAGAGATAGCATAATGTCAGAACACGTAAGATACTCTTGACCATGAGAGGTGTAGAGATAGCACAATGTCAGATCATCTAAGATATTCTCGACCATGAGAGCTGGGGATATAGCACAATGTCAAATCATCTAATATGCTCTTGAACATGAGAGCTGGGGATATAGCACAATGTCAGATCATCTATGATACTCTCAACCATGAGAGGTGGAGAGATAGCACAATGTCATATCATCTATGATGCTCTCAACCATGAGAACTGGGGAGAAAGGACAATGTCATATTATCTAAGTTACTCTCGACCATGAGAGCTGGGGAGATAGCACAATGAGGGATCATCTAAAATACTCTCAACCGTGAGAGCTCGAGAGATAGCACAATGTCAGATAATCTAAGATACTCATAGCCATGAGAGCTGGGGAGATAGCACAATGTCATTTCATCTAAGATACTCTGGACCATGAGAGCTGGGGAGATAGCACAATGTCAGACCATCTATGATACCCTCAACTATGAGGGCTGGGGAGATAGCACAATGTCAGATCATTTAAGATACCCTCAACCATGAGAGATGGAGAGATAGCACAATGTCAGGTCATCTACAATACTCTCAACCATGAGAGCTGGGGAGATAGCACAAAGTCAGGTCATCTAAGATACTCTAGACCATGACAGCTGTGGACATAGCACAATGTCAGATCATCTAAAATACCCAAGACCATGAGAGCTGGGGAGATAACACAATGTTAGATCATCTGATATACTCTCGACAATGACAGCTGGGGAGATAGCACAATGTCAGATCATATATGATACTCTCGACCATGAGAGCTGGGGAAAAAGCACAATGTCAGATCATCTGAGATACTCTCAACAATGAGAGCTGGAGAGGTAGCACAATATCACATCATCTATGATACGCTCGACCACGAGAGGTGTGGGGAGATAGCACAATGTCAGATCATCTAAGATACTCTGGACAATGAGAGCTGGGGAGATAGCACAATGTCAAATCATCTAAGGTTCCCTCAACCATGAGAGATGGGGAGATAGCAGAATGTCAGATCATCTAAGATACTCTTGACCATGAGATCTAAGTGACAGCACAATGTCAGATCATCTAAGATACTCTCGACCATGAGAGCTGGGGAGATAGCACAATGTCAAATCATCTAAGATACTCTCGACCATGAGAGCTCAAGAGATAGCACAATGTCAGATTTTCTAAGATACTCTTGACCATGAGAGCTGGGGAGATAGCACAATGTCAGATCATCTAAGATACTCTCGATCATGAGAGCTTGAGAGATAGCACAATGTCTGACCATCTAAGATACCCTCGTCCGTGAGAGCTGGGGAAATAGCACAATGTCAGATCATGTAAGATACTCTCTACCATGAGAGCTGGGGAAATAGCACAATGTCAGATTATGTAAGATGCCCTTGACCATGAGAGCTGAGGAGCTAGCACAATTACAGATCCTCTAAGATACCCTCGACAATGAGAGCTGGGGAGTTAGCACAAGGTCAGACCATCTAGGATACCCTCGACCATTAGAGCTGGGGAGATAGCACAATGTCAGATCATCTAAGACACTCTCAACCATAAGAGCTAGGGAGATATCACAATGTCAGATCATCTAAGATATTCTCGACCATGAGAGCTGGAGAGATAGGACAATGTCAGATCAGCTAAGATATTCTCAACCATGAGAGCTGGGGATATAGCACAATGTCAAATCATCTAATATACTTTCTACTATGAGAGCTGGGGAGATAGCACAATGTCAGATCATCTATGATACCCTCGACCATGAGAGCTTTTGAGATAGCACAATGTCAGATCATCTATGATACTCTTGACCATGATAGCACAATGAGAGATCATCAAAAATACTCTCAAATATGAGTGCTCGAGAGATAACACAATGTCAGATAATCTGTGATACTCTCACCCATGAAAGCTGGGGACATAGCACAATGTCAGATCATCTAAGATACTCTGGACCATGACAGCTGGGAAGATAGCACAATGACAGATCATCTAAGTTACCCTCACCTATGAGGGCTGGGGAGATAGCACAATGTCAGATCATCTAAGATACCCTCAACAAGGAGAGATGGGGAGATAGCACAATGTCAGATCATCTAAGATACTCTTGACCACGAGAGCTCAAGAGATAGCACAATGTCAGATCATCTACGATACCCTCGACCATGAGAGCTGGGGAGATAGCACAATGTCAGATCATCTACGATACCCTCGATCATGAGAGCTGTAGACATAGCACAAAGTCAGATCATCTAAGATATTTTCAACCATGAGAGATGGGGATAGATCACAATGTCAAATCATCTAATATACTCTCAACCATGAGAGCTATGGAGATAGCACAAAGTCAGATCATCTATGATACCCTCAACCATGACAGCTGTTGAGATAGCACAATGTCAGATAATCTAAGATACTCTTGACCATGAGAGCTCAAGAGATAACACAATGTCAGATCATCTAACATACTCTCCACCATGAGAGGTGGGGAGATAACACAATGTCAGATCATGTGATGTTCTCAACTATGAGAGCTGGGGAGCTAGCACAATGTCACATCATCTAAGATACTCCCAACCATGAGAACTGGGAGATAGAACAATGTCAGATTATTGAAGATACTCTCGACCATGAGAGCTGGGGAGATAGCACAATGTCAAATCATCTAATATGCTCTCGAACATGCGAGCTGGGGATATAGCACAATGTCAGATCATCTATGATACTCTCAACCATGAGAGGTGGAGAGATAGCACAATGTCATATCATCATATCATGGGGGTATCGTATTGAAACTGACAGAACGTATTACATATTGCACAAAACTGTAACGGAATGTAACCCACGCTATTAGTCTTAGTGCCATTTAGAGAACACTTGAAACATTGCTGAAAAAGAGGCTTAGTGGGCTGATGTATGAAGCAGAGAGGAGTCATTTCTGATTGGATCAGACTGCCGGAGGTTACTGAGGAAGCCTGAGACTGAAAGGGAATGAAGTAATTAATGGACATCTGCAGAGAGTGGTCAACCTGTACCTAAGCAAACCTTCCTTCCTGCCTACCAACCTTCTGGGAACTGAAGCACATCAAGCCAGAGCCCATATCTTGTACTACCAAGAGGCACCGTCTCACTCTGTATATTTAAAGTGGTCAACCTGTACCTAAGCAAACCTTCCTTCCTGCCTACCAACCTTCTGGGAACTGAAGCACCCAG
>NC_056732.1:83836402-83863919 GCF_019279795.1 Protopterus annectens | reverse complement strand
ATTTTAGACCCAAAAATTAGGTCTATATGTAGTTTTTATGAAATTTTTACGCTTCATTGTAACATATTTATGAAATTATCAACAGAATATGAACTGCAAAAAGAGAAATAGAAAAGTAGAAAAATAGAAAGAACAAAAAACTGAAAAAGATCTGATGGGAGGGTAGGATAGGAAGAAAAAAGGAAGGAAAGGAAGGGGGAAGGGGGAGGGGGGAGGATGGGGGGAGGGGTGGGTTAAAATCAGAAAAGCAGGAAAATAAACGAAATCTTGGGTGAAACTCATAAGTCAGACAATTTAAGACAATATGTGAGTAAATGAAAACACTTTTTCTAAACTATTGCAGTGCTAATACTTAGTCATAAGCTAAATAAATAAGATAGATTAATTTAATTCATTAGTCCAAATGCATAAATATAAGTTAAATCACATATGAAATGCTTTAAAATTAAGATAAGGTAAGATACCTTTGACAAGGAGAGCTGGGGAGACAGCACCATGTCAGATCATCTATGATACTCTCAGCCATGAGAGGTGGAGAGATAGCACAATGTCAGATCTTCTATGATAATCTGAACCATGAGAGGTGGAGAGATAACACAATGTCAGATTATCTATGATACTCTCAACCATGAGATGTGGGGAGATAGCACAATGTCAGATCATCTAAGATACTCTCGACCATGAGAGCTGGGTAGACAGCACAATGTCAGATAATCTAAGATACTCTCTACCATGAGAGCAGGGGAGATGGCACAATGTCAGGTCATCTAAGATACCCTTGACAATGAGAGCTGGGGAGACAGCACAATGTCAGATCATCTAAGATACTATCAACTATGAGAGCTGAGGAGCTAGAACAATGTCAGATCATCTAAGATACTCTCGACCATGAGAGATGGGGAGATAGCACAATGTCAGATCATCTATGATACTCTTGACCATGAGAGCTTGAGAGATAGCACAATGTCAGATCATCTATGATACTCTCAACCATGAGAGCTGGGGAGATAGCACAATGTCAGATCATCTACGATTCTCCCGACCATGAGAGATGGGGAGATAGCATAATGACAGATCATCTATGATACTCTTGACCATGAAAGCTTGAGAGATAGCACAATGACAGATCATCTAAGAGACCCCCACCCATGAGAGGTGGGGAGAGAGCACAATGTCAGATCATCTATCATACTTTCAACCATGAGAAGTGGGGAGATAGCACAATGTCAGATCATTCTATGATACTCTAAACCATGAGAGCTAGGGAGATAGCACAATGTCAGATCATCTAAGAAACTCTTGACCATGAAAGCTGGGAGATAGCACAATGTCAGATCAACTAAGATACCCGTGACCATGAGAGCTGGGGAGATAGCACAATGTCAGATCGTCTATGATACTCGCATCCATGAGATGTGGTGAGATAGCACAATGTCATATCATCTATGATACTCTCAACTAATATAGCTGGGGAGATAGCACGATGTCAGATCATCTAAGATACCCTTGACAAGGAGAGCTGGGGAGACAGCACCATGTCAGATCATCTAAGATACTCTCTACCATGAGAGCAGGGGAGATAGCACAATGTCAGGTCATCTAAGATACCATTGACAAGGAGAGCTGGGGAGACAGCACCATGTCAGATCATCTATGATACTCACAGCCATGAGAGGTGGAGAGATAGCACAATGTCAGATCTTCTATGATAGTCTGAACCATGAGAGGTGGAGAGATAACACAATGTCAGATTATCTATGATACTCTCAACCATGAGATGTGGGGAGATAGCACAATGTCAGATCATCTATGATAATCTCAACCAATATAGCTGGGGAGATAGCACAATGTCAGATCATCTAAGATACTCTCGACCATGAGAGCTGGGTAGACAGCACAATGTCAGATATTCTAAGATACTCTCTACCATGAGAGCAGGGGAGATAGCACAATGTCAGGTCATCTAAGATGCCCTTGACAAGGAGAGCTGGGGAGACAGCACCATGTCAGATCATCTGAGATACTATCAACTATGAGAGCTAGAACAATGTCAGATCTTCTAAGATACTCTTGACCATGAGAGCTTGAGGGATAGCACAATGTCAGATCATCTACAATTCTCTCGACCATGAGAGATGGGGAGATAGCACAATGACAGATCATCTATGATACTCTTGACCATGACATCTTGAGAGATAGCACAATGACAGATCATCTAAGAGACGCCAACCAGTGAGAGGTGTGGAGAGAGCACAATGTCAGATCATCTATGATACTTTCAACCATGAGAGGTGGTGAGATAGCAAAATGTCAGATCATTCTATGATACTCTCAACCATGAGAGCTAGGGAGATAGCACAATGTCAGATCATCTAAGAAACTCTCGATCATGAAAGCTGGGGAGATAGCACAATGTCAGATCAACTAAGATACCCTTGACCATGAGAGCTGGGGAGATAGCACAATGTCAGATCATCTATGATACTCTCAGCCATGAGAGGTGGAGAGATAGCACAATGTCAGATCCTCTATGATACTCTGAACCATGATAGTTGGGGAGATAGCACAATGTCAGGTCATCTAAGGTACTCTTGACCATGAGAGCAGGGGAGATAGCACAATGCCAGATCATCTATGATACTCTCAACCATGAGAGATGGGGAGATAGCACAATGTCTGATCATCATGGTGAGAGGTTGGCATAGTGGCTAAGGTGCTTACCTTGCAGACATCTATGATACTCTTGACCATGACAGCATGAGAGATAGCACAATATCAGATCATCTAAGAAACCCCCACCCATGAGAGGTGGGGAGATAGCACAATGTCAGATCATCTATGATACTTTCAACCATGAGAGCTTGGGAGATAGCACAATGAGATATCATCTATGATACCCTTGACAATGAGAGCTGGGGAGACAGCACAATGTCAGATAATCTATGATACTCTTGACCATGAGAGCTTGAGAAACAGCACAATGTCAGATCATCTTTGATACGCTAAACCAAGAGACCTGGGGAGATAGCACAATGTCAGATCATCTAAAATACCCCCGACCATGAAAGCTGGGGAGATAGCTCAATGTCAGATAATATAAGATACCCTTGATCATGAGAGCTGGGGAGATAGCACAATGTCAGATCATCTAACATACCCCTGACAATGAAAGCTGGGGAGATAGCACAATGTCAGATCATCTATGATATCTCAGCCATGAGAGGTGGAGAGATAGCACAATGTCAGATCATCTATGATACTCTTGACCATGAGAGCTTGAGAAATTGCACAATGTCAGATCATCTATGATACTCTCAACCAAGAGAGCTGGTGAGATAGCACAATGTCAGATCATCTAACATACCCCCGACCATGAAAGCTGGGGAGATAGCACAATGTCAGATAAACTAAGATACCCTTGATCATGAGAGCTGGGGAGATAGCACAATGTCAGATCATCTATGATACTCTCAGCCATGAGAGGTGGAGAGATAGCACAATGTCAGATCCTCTATGATACTCTGAACCATGAGAGTTGGGGAGATAGCACAATGTCAGGTCATCTAAGATACCCTGAACCATGAGAGGTGAGGAGATAGCACAATGTCAGATCATCTATGATACTCTCAACCATTATAGCTGGGGAGATAGCACAATGTCAGATCATCTAAGATACTCTCTACCATGAGAGCGGGGGAGATAGCACAATGTCAGATCAACTAAGATACCCTCGACCATGAGAGCTGGGGAGATAGCACAATGTTAGATCATCTTTGATACTTTTGACCATGAGAGCTCGAGAGATAGCACAATGTCAGATCATCTAAGATACCCTCGACCATGAGAGCTGGGGAGATAGCACAATGTCAGATCATCTGAGATACTCTCTACCATGAGACCTGAGGAGATAGCCTAATGTCAGATCATCTATAATACTCTCAACCATGAGAAGTGGGGAGATACCACAATATGAGATCATCTATGACATTATAAATCATGAGAGCTGGGGAGATAGCACAATGTCAGATCATCTAACATGCCCTCGACCATGAGAGCTGGGGAGATAGCACATTGCCAGATCATATAAGATACTCTTGACCATGAGAACAAGGGAGATAGCACAATGTCAGATCATCTAAGATACTCCCGAATATGAGAGCTGTGGAGATAGCACAATGAGAGATCATCTAAGATACTCTTGACCATGAGAGCTTGGGAGACAGCACAATGTCAGATCATCTAAGATAGCCTCGACCATGAGAGCTGGAGAGATAGCACAATGTCAAATCATCTAAGATACTCTCTACCGTAAGAGCTGGGATAATAGCACAATGTCAGATCATCTAAGATACTCTCAACCATGAGAACTGGGGAGATAGCACAATATCAGATCATCTAAGATACTCTCGACCATAAGAGCTGTGGAGATAGCACAATGTCAGAGCATCTAAGATACTCTCGACCATGAGAGCTGGGGATATAGCACAATGTCAGATCATCTAAGATACTCTTGACCATGACAGCCGGGGAGATAGCTCAATGTCAGATCATCTAAGAAAATGTTGACCATGAGAGCTGGTGAGATTGCACAATTTCAGATAATTTGAGATACTCTCGACCATGAGAGCTGAGGATATTGCACAATGTCAAATCATCTATGATACTCTAGACCATGAGGGTTGGGGAGATAGCACAATGTCAGATCATCTATGATACTCTCGACCATGAGAGCTCGAGAGATAGCACAATGTCAGATCATCTAAGATACCCTTGTCCATGAGAACTGGGGAGATAGCACAATGTTAGCTCATCTAAAATACTCTCGATCATGAGAGCTGGGAAGATAGCACAATGTCATATCATCTTTGATACCCTCATCCATGAGAGCTGGGGAGATAGCACAATGTCAGATCATCTAAGATACCCTTGACCATGAAAACTTGGGAGATAGCATAATGAGAGATCATTTAAGATACTCTCGACCATGAGAGCTGGGGAGATAGCACAATGTCAGATAATCTAAGCTACTCTCAACCATTACAGCTGGGGAGATAGCACAGTGAGAGATCATTTAAGATACTCTTGATCATGGGAGCTGGGGATATAGCACAATGTTAGCTCATCTAAAATACTCTCGACCATGAGAACAGGGAGATAGTACAATGTCAGATCATCTAAGATACTTTCAACCATGATATCTGGGGAGATAGCAAAATGTCAGATCATCTAAGATACCCCCGACCATGAGAGCTGGGGAGATAGCACAATGTCAGATCATCTCTGATACTCTCAACCATGAGAGCTGTGGAGATAGCACAATGTCAGATCATCTAAGATACTCTCGACTATTAGAGCTCGAGAGATAGCACAATGTCAGCTCATCAAAGATACTCTCGACTATAACAGCTGGGGAGACAGCACACAGTCAGATCATTTAAGATACACTCGACCATGAAAACTAGGGTGAAAGCACAATGTCAGATCATCAAAGCTACTCTCAACCATGATAGCTGGGGAGATAGCATAATGTCAGAACATCTATAATATTCTCAACCATGAGAGGTGGGGAGATACCACAATATCAGATCATCTATGATATGGTCAATCATGAGAGCTGGAGAAATAGCACAATGCCAGATCATCCATGATACTCTTGACCATGAGAGCTGGGGAGATAGCACTATGTCAGATCATCTATGACACTTTCTACCATGAGAGGTGGGAGAGATAGCAAAATGTCAGATCATCTAAGATACCCTCGATCATGAGAGCTGAGGAGATAGCACAATGTCAGAAAATCTAAGGTATCCTCGACCATCAGAGTTGGGGAGATAGCACAATGTCAGATCACCTAAGATACTCTCAACCATGAGAGCTCGAGAGATAGTACAATGACAGATCATTTAAGATACTCTCAACCATGAAAGTTTGGGAGAAAGCACAATTTCAGATCATCGAAGATACTTTCTGCCATGAGAGCTGGAGAGATTGCACAATGTAATATCATCTAAGATACTCTCGACCATGAAAGCTGGGGAGATAGCACAATGTCAGATCATGTAACATACCTTCAACCATGTGAGCTGGGTAGATAGCACACTTCCATATCATGTAAGATACTCTTGACGATGAGAACTGGGGAGATAGCACAATGTCAGATCATCTAAGATACTCTCTACCATAAGAGCGGGGAGATAGCACAATGTCAGATCAACTAAGATACCCTCGACCATGAGAGCTGGGGAGATAGCATAATGTCAGATCATCTCAGATACTCTCGACCATGAGAACTGGGGAGATAGCACAATGTCAGATCATCTAAGATACTCTCGACCATGAGAGCTGGGGATATAGCACAATGTCAGATCATCTAAGATACTCTCGACCATGACAGCTGGGGAGATAGCACAATGTCAGATCATCTAAGATACTGTTGACCATGAGAGCTGGGGAGATTGCACAATGTCAGATCATCTGAGATACTCTCGACTATGACAGCTGGGGAGATTGCACAATGTCAGATCATCTAAGATACTCCCGACTATGAGAGTTGTGGAGATAGCACAATGTCAGATCATTTATGATACTCTCGACCATGCGATCTCAAGAGATAGCACAATGTCAGATCATCTAAGATACCCTCAACCATGAGAGCTGGGGAGATAGCATAATGTCAGATCATCTAAGATACCCTCGACCATGAGAGCTTTGGGGATAGCACAATGTCAGATCAACTAAGATACCCTCGACCATTAGAGCTGGGGAGATAGCACAATGTAAGCTCATCTAAGATACTTTCGACCATGAGAACTGGGAGATAGCACAATGTCAGATCATCTAAGATACTTTTGACCATGAGAGCTGGGGTGATTGCACAATGTCAGATCATCTATGATACTCTTGACCGTGAGAACTCAAGAGATAGCACAATGTCAGGTCATCTAAGATACCCTCGACCATGAGAGCTGGGGAGATAGCACAATGTCACATCATCTAAGATACCCTCTACCATGAGAGCTGGGGAGATAGCACAATGTCAGATCAACTAGGATACCCTCAACCATTAGAGCTGGGGTGATAGCACAATGTCAGCTCATCTAAGATACTTTCGACCATGAGAACTGGGAGACAGCACAATGTCAGATCACCTAAGATACTTTCAACCATGAGAGCTTGGGAGATAGCACAATGACAGATCATCTAAGATACTCTCAACCATGAGAGCTGGGAAGATAGCACAATGTCAGATCATCTGAGATATTCTCAACCATGAGAGCCAGTGAGAAAGCACAATGTCAGATCATCTATGATACTCTCAACCATGAGAGCTGTGGAGATTGCACAATGTCAGATCATCTAACATACACCCGACCATGAGAGCTGGGTTGCTAGCACAATATCAGATCATCTATGATACTCTCGACCATGAGAGTGGGGAGATAGCACAATGTCAGATAATCTATGATACTCTCGACCATGAGAGCTGGAGAGATAGCACAATGTCAGATCATCTAAGATAACCTCGACCATGAGACCTGGGAAGATAGCACAATGTCAGATCATCTAAGATACTCTTGACCATGAGAGCTGGGAAGATAGCACAATGTCAGATCATCTAAGATACTCTCAACTGTGAGACCTGGGGCGATAGCATAATCTCAGATCATCTAAGATACCCTCAATCATGAGAGCTGGGGAGATAGCACAATGTCAGGTCATCTAATATACTCTCGACCCTGAGAGCTGGGGAGATAGCACAATGTCAGATCATCTATGATACTCTCAACCATGAGAGTTGGTGAGATAGCACAATGTCAGATTATCTAGGATACACTTGACCATGAAAGCTCGAGAGATAACACAATGTCAGATCATCTAAGATACTCTCGACCATGAGAGCTCGAGAGATAACACAATGTCAGATCATCTAAGATACTCTTGACCATGAGAGCTGGGAGATAGCACAATGTCAGATCATCTAAGATACTCTCGATCTTGAGAGCTGGGGAAATAGCAGAAATTCACAATCCATTTGATAAAAACTTAGAGCAGAAGGAAGCTGTTGTATTTACTCAATCACATAAACTGAAGTCATACAGTGGTAAGGCTTTGACTTAACAGAAAATATTTATACATAATTAGACCTGTTTTCTTCTCATAACAATAATGTGCATGAAAGATCATCAATAACATACATGATGTGACTTTGTTCAGGCTATAACCTTTTTCCTGGATTTTTTTCAATATTAGTATGTTATATTAATTTATCAGATCTTACTATATTAAAGTTATAAGACATTTTAACACACTCAGACATGGCCACTGACTTGCTGGATGGTACAATCCTTAATGTATATTAAACTAGTATCAGTTGAGCATCACTTTTGATAAAACACTGAAATATCTTTCTTATTAATGTTGTGGTGCTAACACAAGCAGTTATGAATACTGATGGCCATATAAGTATAAGGCCTTCCACTGACACAGTAATATCACTGCTCGTAGCTATAACCTAAAGTGAGCAAGCTCAAAGTATGCATTTGTCATCGGGCATTACTGCTGTGTTTTACCAGATGCTATATTGACACTTGAAATGCAGGTATCTAATTCTATGAGTCTGTAAGTTGAATCTCCCACTAGAATATGGGTTAGATTTCAATTAAGCTAAATTCTGCTATTTGAAATTAGCTTTCCAAGAATAACTTAGTTTCACTTTAAAATTAAAATCACAAGCTTTGATAAAATACATGGTTTGACCTTTATGCATATTACCCCCACTTTTTAAAATAACCTTTACCTTGTCTGGCCTTCAGACATTCAAACCTTACTTGTACCACTTTATTATTTTTTGTAAGAATCACTTTTCACTGCTAATTTAAATTTGTGAAGGCAAAATATTTACATGGAAAATGGAAGTGATATTTAAAATTTACTTTTAAACTCTAAAGAAAAAAATTGATAACACACTTACATACATATTCTGTCTTCATGGCACATGGTGTCCTGCTACATTACAACATATAGAGTGCCTTATTCTGCCATGTTTTTGAAATGACTGGGATTTGAATCAAATGCAGTGTCCAGTCAGGTGGGCAGTCCTGACAAGTGTTACATTTCATATCTAGATCTTGCATTGCTTTACCAAACAGTCATAGAAATTAAGAGTGTTTTGCTACATTGTGTTTCTTATGGTAGAAGGTAATAATCTTAGCAACTACTGTCTACCCTATCCACAAACTGCATTTTTTTGTTTGCCTGTTATGGTCATCATAGGCTTTTTAGTTGACTGTCCCTTGTCCGTATAATATCACAAGGAAGCATCTTGGTCTGTGCCTTTCAAGAATGTTATTTTCATTTGTATAATTAAACATTATGCTGATTGATGTCAAACCTATTTGTTTGTCTTTTCGGCTTTTCCCGGTTAGGGGTCGCCACAGCAGAACTCCGGTCCGCTAATGATTGGCAGTAGATTTTTATGATGCCGAGTTGCCAGCCTGACGCCCAACCTCCAGCGAAGGCATGCTCATTCACGCATATCTTTTGGAGGCCACTTGACCACGGGGAGGACATGCAGACTCCACACAGAAGGTGCTCCAGTGGAGAATCGAACGGGAGGACCTCTTGCTGTGAGGCAACAATGCAACCGCTGTACCACCTATTAGAAGATGGAAAACATTTCTGTATTACCTTCACCATCAAGAAATGCATTGTTTCCATGCCTCATTCTTTAACTTTGACAACCTTCACAGCTTTTCCAGTGCTGGTCATAGACATATCCTCTATTCTGTTTGCCTGAGGCCATATACCTTATTTCTAAGTTAGTGCAAAACAGTTTTAAACTAATAGCTATTAAATATTGGATAATTGTCTGATGTTTTTAATATACTTAAATATCATAATAATTTGTGAAGTACTGGGCAACTGATTTTAATGTGGTTAAACTAACAGGCTCTACCATCAAAAGAAAAAAACCTTAAATGTTCATAAGTCAGTACCAGCAGATATTATGTACCATTAAGACCATAAGAGTCATTGATGACCTCTGACCAAGATGCTGACTTTGACATGTCTGGCATTTTAATTAAAGTTTGACACTTTTCAAATATTTGAATACTGCAGCATTTGGTTTCCCAATACATTCTATATCTCTCCTTTTTCTCCATGTCTCTCTCTCTCACATATACACACACACACACACACACACACACACACACACACACACACACACACACACACACACACACACACACACACACACACACACACACACACACACACACACACACACACACACACACACACACTCTCTCTCTCTCTGTCTCTCTCTCTTTCTGTCAATCTCATTCCCTCTCTCACTTAGAGAGACATTTTATGGCACTCTCTATTTTTGATAGTTCCAAAATTTGGTGGAAGAGCAGTCCCAATGGATCTTCATAGTTAAGCCCTTGGAAGATTACTGTCATCAGATATTTTCTTATTAGTAGTATTGTAACACCATCCTTACAGCCGTCATGGGTTTTTATGCTTTACAAATCTGGAACACTCTTCTCTGTCCTGTACCTTCGGCTTGTTCCACAAAATTGTTTTATCTTCGATAGCCCTGGGTTCTTCTTTGCTTCATACTCTTTTTCCCCTGTATCAATGCTCTTAAAACTGCAGATTCATTCATCCTGTCGATATAATCTGCACCTCTCATTTCATATCATTCCCCATTTTCCATGTCTTTAAACTACTATTGTTAGTGGCTCAATAAGTAGCATGTTTACCTTTGTTGCTGGATAATCAGAAAGCTGTTGGTTCTAGTCCCAGTAGATTCCTTTTCAAATACTAACACTGCAGTGCAACATAAAGAGAGGTACTGTACTCCTGTGTGTACTATAATTTGGGTGAGATGTAAAACTGAGGTTCAATCAGCTGGAGTTGGTAGTAATTCACTATGATATAAAAGATCACAGAGCTCTTATTGAAAAGTGCCAGGGTGCTTTAGTTCAGCCAAAATATCATTTTCATTTATAACTCCAGCCAAAATATCACTTTCCTTTATAACTCATCAAGCAATCAACATTATTACCTTGAAAAACACATATAGCCCCTTACTCTTTTCATTTTACATAAACGTGTGACAATTGTTTTAAAAAAGGCTCCAAAGAAAACAATTGAAGAGAATATATGGAAAAAATATCCCCACCCTTTCACCTGTAATCAGTTTTCTATATTTTTTTTTTTATTTTAGTTTCATCCCACTTTTTATTACTTTGCACCTCATCACATCTAGCCGTCCACAAGTGGCAAATGCTTGAAACATGATAGTCCATTCTTTTTAATTTAGTTTTGCTGGTTCTTAAAAAAATCATATCCATGCTAACATACAGAAGGTCACCATCTTTCCTTATGTTAACAATAATCTGACATTTTATTTTATTACATTCCGTTGAAGGCTGTGCATCAGGGCCAGCAACTCAGCACGTAAAAATCTACTGCCAATCATTAGTGGACCGGAGTTCTGCTGTGGCGACCCCTAACTGGGAAAAGCCAAAAGACACAACAACATTCCATAAAAGAAATCCATGTTTTATTTGTGTCTTTACAGCTACTAAAATGATAGGTTCATAGGTTCTAGGCTATCGGCTCAAGGGCCTACGTAAGCCTAGCCAACAAGGTTCCCTGGCTTACGCCACCCAAGAAAGTTATTTTCCTGTGCCACTGTCGAGCAGAGACACAGAAGTGATCCCCGGTGTGTATTTCCTATTTCCCATCCACTCATCAAGATTTTTCTTGAAGGGTGCTAATAAAGAACTTTGCTTGACATAGATGGGTAGCCTGTTCCAAAGTATGGGAAGTCTCTGGGACAGGAATCTATGCCTCCAGCATGTCCTGTTTATTGTGGTGACAAGGTTTAGGTCCCTAGAGAATGTAGCTCGGAGGGATTGGGATTTCTTTAGGTGTAGCATGTCCAGCAGCTCTGGGTTTGACATAGCTTTATATGTTAAGTAGAGATCACCTCGGAGTAGGCGATATGCTACACAGTAAAGCTGGAGTTTTTTGAGGCAGTCAGTGTAGGGCATTTGTCTGAGGCCAGTAATCCTCTTCGTGAGGTACTTCTGTGGCCTTTCCAGCTGCTGCAGATGTCTTGTGATGTACATTCCAAAAGAGGCGTTGTACTCTATAATGGGTCTAATGAGGGTCAAGTAGAGGGGAACAATGACCTCTTTTTTCCTGGATGAAAACCCTTTTATGATGAGGTGTGCCATGTAGGAGGACTTCCTGACTACTGTGGGGATGTGACTATCAAAGGAGAGACTACTGTCCACCTGGGTCCCAAGGTCTCTTATCACACATTCGGTGTTAAGTAGATTGCTGCCTATGTGGTAATTCATGGGTACAGAGGTTTTACCAAAGGGGATGACACTGCACTTTTTGGCATTGAAATTGAGGCCATGGCTCTGACACCAGGCATCTGTCTCAGCGAGGCCCTTCTGTTGGATATCCACATCATTTGGGGACTTGACTATGGCTCTTAGTTTGCAGTCATCTGTGAACTTCATTAGCCAGAGGCCTTCTGTGTTAGCCTGTGCTTCAGAGAAGTAGATACCAAACAGGAGAGGTCCCAGGATAGAATCCTGTGGTACTCCACTTGTCACTGCTTTGAGGTCAGATTTGGAGTCTGCAACTTTTACAGTGTGGATTCTGTCAGTGAGCCAGTTGGCAACCCATCTTGTGATGTAGGGATTTATACCTAGTTTAGTAAGTTTAGCTATAATTCCATAATGGGGGATGGTGTCGAAAGCCTTGGCGAGGTCAAGATAGGCTGCGTGAACCACCTTACCCTCATCTACGGCTTTGGTGACTGCCTCAAAGAAGTCAATCAGGTTCAGGAGGCATGATCTGCCTTTCACAAACCCACACTGGGTGGGATCCAGAGTTTGGAGGTTACCAATGTCTTTGTTTATGACTTCTATGATGATACGTTCCATGGCCTTGCAGACCAGGCTCATCAGGCTAATAGGTCGATGGTTCCTGGGATCAGTGGTGGCTCCCCCACTTATATTTTCCTTTCTTGAAACTCTTTTGCTTCATCGTGTCTATAAATGGCAGCTTACGTTTATGACAACCACTGCAAAACATTTTCCTATTCTTAGAAGTCCTGTGACATAGAAGGATAAAAGACTTACTGTGACCCAAATGACTCATGTTTGACTGGTGGCATGGACTCTGAAAAGGCCATGTAAGAGAGAATGGGAGTTAGTGGCTAACACTGGAATGTCCATCAGAGGGGAAGGAGGCAGCACAAGGTCACTGTAATAGCAGTGTTAACAGCCTGAAAAGCTTCATGCTGCAAACAGATCTCCCACTTAAGTAGGAGATTTCATATGCATGGAAGCATGCATGCACCACCAAAAAGCAGCAATTGCGGAACTTGCAAGGAAGCCACAGAGTGGTGGAGGTTAAACCATACTCCCTGCCATAGAATGTCATAGCACCAGTGTTCTCTGTCTCCTCACTGGCTATCAACATCGGTTTAGTTGATCTTGGGAGTGACTAAAGCAGGTCCAGTAGACCTGGTAAATAAGGAGAGGCTGACAGACAGCCGTGGGTAGGAAAATAATTCTTCACATTCTGCGTATCTGTGCAAATATTATTCTCCTATTTAAAATGTCAACTTTTCTTTCTTTCTTTCTTTCAACTTTCCCAAGTATAAATTCTATGGTATTTATTTATACTAGTATCATATCAAATATTCCCATTTCTCGTATTTTCTTGTTTTTCCTTTGTATCATCTTCTTATTAAATTCAGAAAATCATCTTCCTAATGTTCCTTTTTTTGTAACTGGGCCTTTCTAAACATGTCCCCATGTTTCATGTCTATAATTTCTGTTAACACTCAAGCATCATCTACCTCTAAACTCTTCATTATTCAAAGAGCATATTATGATCATTCCAGTGTCAATACTATAATATGAATCTAAGCACAGGGAGTGGGAATAGAACCACCAGCCTCCCAATCTTCCAGCTTCAAAATCAGATGTGCTTCTTAGGTTCATAGGTTCAATGATTTACACTAGGTTAACACCCACTAGGGTCTTTACAAGTCAAGGTGTGCAACCCAACCCAGTTTTGTCCCAGAGTTCCATGGATGCCTATATGGTAGGATATGTTAGTAAAAAGGTAGTTAAGGGTTATTTGAAGGGGGTAAGTTAGTTGGGGATTAATTTACTTACAGTTGACCTCTGTCCACCAGAGACATGTGGACCAGACCTGGGGAGATTTTGTGACTTCCCATTCAGAGATCAGAGTTTTTTTTTGATAGGGGCAGGGATGAACTCTGCTTCACATAGATGGAGGGCTTATTCCATAGCATGTGGGGATCCTTTGAGACACATATCTGTCTCCCCAGCATGTTGAGTTTATTCCCAGCAAAGTTCAGGTCCTTGAATCTAGTGTTTTGGTGCTGTTTGTTTTGTGGGTGTGCAAGAGATCCATTGGTAGCCATTTGAAAAGTCAGGACCTGCTAGACTGAGTCCATAAACACAGAAACAGAATGGTCAAACGATTGGACTTCTATATCAAGTCTGAGATGCCATTTCTCAGAATATTCCCTTTTCTCCAAGGTATGTCAGTCTCATATCTGGTATATATAAGTTTGATGGGAAGGGTGCATGAGGGGCTTGCCCCCTGCAAAAAAGAAGTTTTAAAGAGAAAAGCAATTTTCAAGAGTCACTATTCTCTGGGTTTTTGGTCTTTTTTTTTCATCTTTTTGCCAGTCGAAATTTTGAGTGCCGACATTTCAATAGGGAGCTGATCCATCAGAGCTGACACTGAGCATGGCTTATGCTCTAGGCAGAGATCACATCTCTGTGATGTGTAGTTGACTGAGTACAGTGATAGAGCCTTAGGGTGATCCGTGTCTCCTGGTAAGAAACCTTTGAGGGTGTTCTAACTGTTGCATGTGCCTGGTTAGATAAATGCCCAAGGAGGCATTATACTCAATGATGGGTCTGATAGGGGCTGAGTAGAGTGGTATTATAACTTTCTTGGACCTGGATGCCATACCTTTGCTTATGAGTTGGGTGACATTGAATGATTTTTTTACTATCTTGGAGATGTGTTGGTTGAAGTCCAGATTACTGTCTGCATATGTTCCCAGATCCTTAACTATTGGGTCAACTCTTAGAGGTGTTTTCTTCTATGGAGTAATTAGCTTGGGTGGTCAGTTTCCCAAAGGCACTTTAATGCATTTCTTCATGTTTAGTTTAATCCATGGCTTTGGCACCAGTCATTAGTTTGTGTTAGTTGCTCTTGTAGGTTGTCACTGTCATAGGGGAAATCTATGATAGTTCACAATTTACAGTAATCTGCAAACTTGGTGAGCCAGATGCCTTTGACATTAGTCTTTACTTCTGAGAATTAGATGCTAAGCAGGAAGGGGCCCAGCACAGACCCCTGGGGTATTCCTCTGGTGACCAGTCTCCTGCTGGAGGTAGCCTCCCCAATCTAAAAAAGGCTCTAAGGGGGTAGATAAAATTTTAACCAATATCCAAAAGCCCAAGGAGAGAGGTACAGACCATTCTTGACAAAGCATGTTGGTCTGTTAGCTCCCATGCTGATAGATATTAGATTTCCTTGGAATGACACAAGAAACTAAGTTATTTATTAAATTCAATAATTTTCTTTTCATAGTGTGGTACCATCCTTGATGAAGGTAGGATGCTGCTCAGTGCAAGGCATGTACCTGTCTATGACAAATATTCAAAGAGGTCCATAGTGCTTCTTTTCATATATACCACTGAGGTACATCTCAGGTCATTTGCACCCACATGGACTATGATAAAATCATATTGGTACCTGTGCTGCAGTGATTTGAGAGTGTGTGTGTGTGTGTGTGTGTGAGTGCGTGCGTGTGTGCATGTGTGTGTGTGTGCGTGTGTGTGTGCGTGTGTGTGTGTGTGTGTGTGTGTGTGTGTGTGTGTGTGTGTGTGTGTGTGTGTGTGAGTGATATTGTAGATCTTGCTCCATATAGGCAGCTAACCTTTATCTTCTCCTTATGCAGCTTGGTGAGAGGGGCAGCTGTGTGTCATACTATAGAATCCCCTATGACAAGAGTACTTGGTAAAGTGTTTGCTTGCTTTATGCACTTTGTTCTTGGAGATAATTGGCTTGAGGCTTATGTGTGGTATGTACTTTAGTAGTTGCTGATTATAGGTGTTGTTTTCTGAAGGCTTAGGAGGTCTTTGAAGTATGGACAGGTTTCTTTTAAGTGCCTCAGTGAGATTTTTGCCTCCAGGGAAGTTATGTATGTATGTACATCTCTCACACACTGTGTTACTTTCTTTAAGGATTCAATTGTTGTCTGAGTACATGATACAATTGCTACATTGTCTCAGGAGGCCCATATCTACCACGCTGGCCAGAGAGACATTAAGAAATAATAAATTCATGTTGTCAGGACCTGTATTATTGCTGGGATATTATGGTTTATGGACTTGATTTTACAGGGGTCACCTGAGTGGTGTCTTTGTTTAAGGCTAGATGTTAGTGCTTTGATTTGATATTAGTTTTGTTTGATGCACTAACTAGCTCCCTTAAGCTTAGCTCCACACAAAGTCTCTCCATGTTACAGGTTAAAGCCACAAATACTCACTGTATAGGTCTACTACTATATTGGGTACTTGTTGAGCTGCTGGCACTGGTGAGTAAAATCCATGGAAAATGGGGAATAGTATGAAATGATAGAGGAAGATTATGCGAGCAGGATAAATGATTCTTCAGTTTTAAGAGCACTGGCATAGAGGGAAAAAAGTATAAAACAAAGAAGAACTCAGTGCTATAGAAGGTAAAATAGTCTTGTGGAACAAGCACAGTGATCCAACCGCCGTTTCTCTTTTTATTAAATGACACTCCTTTGTCCAGATTTAGTCTAAGTCCTCAAATTCCATAAAAGACCAGATTTAATCTTAGTCATCAGATTACATATAAGACAGTTTCTAATACATGTTTTTAAAAATTCCTGATAATATAAATGATTCTATAAATATCCTATCTTCCCTGATAAAACTGAATGACTAAGGGACGTTTTTAATTAAACAATAGATCATAAGCCTTCCAAATGTTGGCATTCTCTCTAATTTCCTGAATTAATTCCTTCCATTGTTTAATCAATTTTCTCCAAATTGAACATGTAAAATCTCAGTCTTGTGTCCAAAAAATAGATACCTTCTGTTTTCTTAATTTCATCACTAAGTCAGAAATGAAAAACAGGGATAAAGCCTGGGAGCACTGGCGCAAAACCAAAACCCCCGCAGCTAGACAAACATTCCTAGAACTACGCAATAGAGTCAAAAAGCTAATAAAACAGGACAAATTCCAATACTACCAGTCTGCCCTAGACTCCTCACAACACAGCCCCAAACAATTCTGGTCCGCCATAAACTCCATCCTCCACCCAGGTAAAGTCAGTACCCCTCCTCCTAACATCCCTCACTCCTCAGAAAATATTGCTACCTCATTCAACACACACTTCACCCAAACCATAATATCACTAGCTAAACAACACAACCCCGTTCCCTCCAACCCACACCTTCAACTAGTAATCTCCCCACTGCCTTCTCTTTTTCTCCTGTACCTACCTCCAACATAAAAAAAACTCTTAACTAAACTTAAACCCACAAAATTAGCAGCAGACAACCTCCCAAGTGAATACCTACAAATCGTAGCTGATGCTCTGGCCTACCCAGTATCCATCTTGATTAACCGATCTCTGTCAGAAAGTTACGTTCCCACATTGTGGAAAGTCTCACATATAATTCCTCTCCACAAAGGCGGACCCTCTGCAGAACTAACCAATTGCTGCCCCATAGCTATTCTCTCTCCACTCTCCAAAATACTAGAGAGATGCATACACTCTCAGGTCTCACACTACCTCCTTACTAACAACCTCCTTTCCAGTACTCAGCATGGTTTCCGACTAAACCATAGCACCACCACTGCCTTACTCTCCTTTACTAACACTATCCTTCAGCATAAAAACAATGGCTATCTCTCCTCTGCTACTTTCCTAGATCTATCTAAAGCATTTGACATGGTCCCACACAAACAACTTATCTCTGTCCTCAATAACCTATCCTTCTCACAATCAGTCACTAACTGGTTTCAGAGTTACCTGTCTGACTGCCAACAATCCATTGTATGGCAGAATGACATATCTCCACAACTATCTGTCTCCATAGGGGTTCCCCAAGGATCCATCCTTGGACCCCTACTTTTCTCTGTTTACACCAATAATCTAGCCTCTGCCACCAAACATGGCACACTCATCCAATACGCAGATGACTCAACCATCATCTGCTCAGCCCAGTCCCTACCCAAACTGCAAAAAGTCACACAGGAAGCCTTTTCCTCTGTTGAAACATGGTTATCCGATGTCCAATTAATACTCAACCCAAACAAAACTAAACTACTCATCTTCCAACCCACCAAACATACTCAAAACAACTCTCACTTTAACATCACAGCAAAAGACAACACTACTATATACCCAACTGAACACACCTAATTGCTAGGAGTGGAAATAGACAATAAACTAAAATTTGACATTCACATATCCATGACCATAAAAAGTCCACAAAAAACTAGGAGCATTATACAGAAATAAACAATTTCTCACCAAAGCAGCAAAGATTTCAATAGCAAATTCCCACCTTATCTCCACCCTACTTTATGCCTCTCCAGTATATACCAACCTAAGGCAATGTGATCTAAACAAGCTAGAGACCTGCTACAACAAAATTGCCAAATTCGCCACAGGGGCATCCTACCGTAGTCACCACTGTCTCTCACTTGCTGAACCGGGCTGGCTTGAACTCCCTCACCTCCTTCAGTGGTATCAACTCTCACTTGCCCACAAATTAGTAAACCATCCACTAAATGTCCCATCCCTCCAGAATCTACTCCAACCCTATCATACCACCAGACCACTAAGATCCAGCAACAAAAATCACTTGCAGATCACTAAACCCAATAACTCTGTTGGTGAAGCACTATTCTCTTATGGCATAGCCAAATTATGGAACTCACTCCCACCCACAATTACCTCTGTACCATCATGCACCAACTTCAAAACTTTATTAAAAGAGCACCTAAAAACATGATGGCTATGCCCTTGCAACTCCCACTCTAATATCATCCACCCCATCCAACTACTATCTTTCTTTCACCTCCACTAACTACCTTGATGATAGCAAGCTCAGATGCTCATAAGCCTAGTACTTATTATACAGCAGGAACTTCTCATTGTTACATTTGTTAATGCCTGTTATGTACTTCACAGATAAAGATTCTAGTTGTCTACTGATGTACTATGTTCTTCATCTGTAAATATGTTGTAAGTAATTTCTATGTTAAATTGTTAATCGCTATGTAATCCAATGTAACTACTGTCTGTTTATTTTACTGTGGAGCTTTTCTCCCCGGGCGTCCGCTGAAAATGACGTCCAGTCGGACACTCCCGGTAAAAAAATTTAAATAAATAAATAAATAAATAATCAAATCTATTACTCTTTTCTTTAACTCCAGACCTACCTTAGTTTCTAGTAACCTAACAAGATGAGACATAACAATATTTTTCCAGTTATAATTTTTATTAATCAGCACTACAGAATCAGAATAACTTGAAATAATTTATAATGTAGCTTGATCTCCAAAAATCATATTTACTTCTCTTATTTCCTTTTCCAGTCCTTCCTTAATAGCATTAGTTACAAAACATAGTACAGTATAGTGTTCATTGGGCAATCTGGTCAAACACACCTTTTTATTTCAACATCCTTGCTATCTCTTCCATTTACAAATGCAGTAATCATTGTTTTATTCATATACCAATTGTAAGACGTGTATAATCTGAACAAGAATATCATACCACTTTAAAATTTCCCTTAACTATGACTCACATTATCACAATTCTTATAAATAACCTATGAAATCAAAATATCTTCTCTCCTTTTCATATTATTTCATCAACCACTTAACTAATAATAATATTTTATTACAGTCTTAATTACCTATGCCATAAACACCAAGTAACACTTCTTTCATAATGCTATTAAACAGCAAGTGTAATATAGTTATTGCAATTTTGTAGTCGATATTATGTAAAAAAATAAAGTCTGCAATAACTTGAAAGAACTTTTTTCTCCTTTTTTCCAGATTAATCTGATAATACTATTACATATCTCTTCATTTTTACTCCATACATCATCTGCCACTCATTTATTACTTTTAAAATGTATTCTAACTCATTTTTATTTACTTCTCTATAAAATAATAATCAATTCCATCCTTAACTGACAGGGAGTCTACCATACCCTTAATATTTCTTTCTACGTCCTCCATATTGATTTCACTACTTAACACAACTTATGTGTTTATTTATGTTTTCTTTACTTCCTATACCTCTCTTTTTCACTACCTTGTTTTGCATACATTTTTTTAATAAATGGTCCACACAATTGATTTTATCTTTTCTGAATCTTACTTCTTACCCTGTTGATCCTGGACTTCAAATGACATACTTTCAGGAAACTTAACTTTCTCACTTTGTTTGCTCAAATTAGGATTTACTTCCTCCTTTCTTATTTTATAAGAATACTTTTGCCTTTTATGTCAGCCTCTCATTGATAACTCTTTATGTTTATATATCATTCTTTCTTGTCCCCACACTTTCATATCTTTATCTGTTATGTCATTCTAGCCCCTGATTCTTTTCATAATACAATTCCTTCCTACATAAATGGCATAACTTCTCAATTTCCAGATATAAACGGCTATGCATATTTTTATAATCTATATACCACTGAGTCCATGTTCAATAGAATCCTGTCATCAGTTCATGTTCTGCAAACCAGATTCCTAATATGTTTATCTCATTTCTAGTTAAATGTATTCCAGCTTCCTTATTTCACTACATTCTTTGCTTTTTGTACCTATTTAACTTTAATCCAGCTTCACTTAATCTCATTTCTATCCTTATTTCAGTTTCTCTCATCTAGACATTTTTTAAATAGCAACAACATCTACATATGAAAACACACAGGTATTATTAAACCTTTTCTATTTTCCATCATGCTTCTCTCATTTCACTAATATATCTGGTAATGCTGTTAACATACTTATCAAACATCCTAGTTTCTCCCCATTTTCAATTCTTGTTTTCTTTTGTAACCATTTACCATAACATCCACCCAAGATATCTTATTATACTTCTTCAATACTTTTATTTTTCCAAATTCTATAATTGTTAGTATTGAGCATGACTCACATTATCATGCAATGTATTTATATTGCATCACATGCAACAGGATGTCTAAATTTATTCTTCCCTAAAATCGCATCCATTACTTATTTTATTATTACTCACATTTCCTTCATGTATTTTAATTCCCTCTCTTGAACCATTGATAGGAAATGGCTCTGGTTTCAGTTTATATTCAAGATATGATACTTGTAGACTGGACAAAAACTCTAGAAAGCTTTTACCAAAAAAAAAAAAAAAAAAAAAAACAGTAGATGATTGCCAATTGTTTCCAGTGAAGCTAGAATTAGAAGGCTTAATTTATTTATGTTATAGAAGGTTAAGAAGGCATATAATTTGGGGTCCCTATTAAATCAGTGAATGCTTAAAATAGCAAACATTGTTTAATCAATCCTTCATAATTGAAACAGCAAAATCCCGAACGCACGGAACAGCAATTTTTTTTCCCATGGAAAACAAATCACTTGGCCATTTGTGGGACTTTGCCATTTCCTCCACTGCAGTATGATCTTGGAGTTGGTATATTTATGTAGGGGTGTGTGGGTGGCATAGCCCCCCGACATCAGGGGTGTGAGGGGTAAAGCCCCTCCACTTTAGTTTGTGTTTTTTTTTCCCCTGGGGAAAAAAAAATCACTGTTCCATGTGTTGGACATTTTGCCAGTTCGATATTTTAGGTTGATTATACAGCATTCACTATTTTAAGCATTCACTGTTATAATAAAGATCGTATAATTTGAATCTACAAAATATTTGAAAAATCCAGAGTTTGCATACTTACTGAGTGTTAGGTTTTTGCAACATGATATATGTGTAAGAAATAATTATACTTTGGTGGAATCTAAAGGTTACAAATTTGAAATGAAGTACTTTCTGACTACAGCAGGAATAAAATGGAATTTCCTGTCAGCTTAGATTGCACAAGTGGATAATGCTAAGATGTTTAAAAATAATAATGATGTGTGGATTGGAGAAAATATATTGTGGACTTTTTCCATGTGGATACCAGCCAGTATTGATCTCTGATGAGGTCTGTGACCAATAATGAACACTGAACATACATCTCTTCTCCTTTGACTTTCCTTTAACTTCTTCTAAAACAATCCCCATTTTTTTGCATTTTCTTCATAAAGAAATTATAATCAGTGTTCTACTTTTTAATATTTTTGTAATGTTTCTTCTATATGCATGCAATCACCCTGGCATGTATCTTTTCATCTTTTCATCTTCTGTCCTTATCTGTCCTTATCTGTTAATACTAATTCAGTTTTTCCACAAATACGTTTTTTTCTCTTATGATATCTATCACTTAACACATCTAAACCTGTTTCTGATTCTTCCCCGCTTTTTTCATAACCCATTCTTCTTCTATAATTTCAATTCTTTCTTCTAGTTTATATGTTGCTCTATCCAAATTCTTTTTTACCAACTCACTCTTTTAACTTCTTCCTTCTTATACATAATACAACTTTCTGCTATCTCCATGAGCTTTTTTTGTTTTCATTTTGGTATTCCATTCACATCTACCATTCCATCGATCTTCCCTTCTTTTAGCTCATTTCCTAAAAATGAAATTTCTTCCTGCTTTCCCTTTAAAATTATTTCTGTCTATATACTGTCTTATTTTTTATTTATTTTTCTCATTTAATTTCTTTTCTATTTTTCTTACCCTATTACTTACTTATTCCATTTCCTTCAAAATGTTTTCATATACCACTTAACTTCTTTTTATCCTTCTTTTTACTTCCAAATATATTTTTAGATTTCTCTTTAAACACTACCTAACATTTTGAGAAAGTTTCATAAAATATTCTCATTGTCATATGTTCTTTCCATAGCCTATTACTTTATTCCTTCATTTCATTATTTTTACTTAAACCTCATGTTGACCATTTTATTTATTTTCCTTTATTATTTCTTCATTACTAAACACAGACCATATTGCTTTATGATACAACAATCTACTCCTTTTATACCTTCTGCCACTACCCTTATGTTACATGGATACATAATGTAATCTGTCTCTGTTTTAAAAATTCACATTTTGTGCTTCCACTCTCTACTTCTTATTATTTCTAAGTTTCAACATAGCATCACTTCTTTTTATCATCTTTACAGCTTATGCTATCTTTATTTCTTTTTTTTTTTGCCTTACAATTAAAGTCACCAATTATTACCATTAACACATTTATTATGCCTTTTTAATTCTTCATTTTTTCTTTCTGACATATTTGTTAATTCATATATTATTATTACCCTGCCACAATTTCTATTTTCCTTCAGTTATATATTATCACTCTTCCTGGTATCACAATTGTTACATCTACAATTTTGACTTCATCTTCTTTTAAGACCCTTAACTCAGAATATGTTTCATATCCTACTGAACATATAATGTTTTTCCCCATATAGCTTCATTTGTTCTTTTTTTAACACATATGAACATAATACAGCTATCTTTTTTCTTTTTGCACCACTCACCAATCATTGCTTCATTTCTTATACTGTTCACATTTAGTACCAAAATACCTAAATCAACTTCCCTTTTCCATCTTTTTCCTCCCATTCTTATTTTTCTCTTTCTCCTTTCCACCCTACCTCCAACAGTTTTAACTTCTTGCTGCTCTTGATCTTTCTCTCTTTCTGAGTCACCATCTTCCACTTCTTCACTTGCCAAACCATCATAAATATTTTCTGTTTTCATCTAAACCTGTTCTACCATTAGTCCTTCCCCATGCTTTTTATCTTCAACTGGAGTCATATTTCGTTCACTTTTTTCACTTTATTACTCACTTACATCAAGTGTTTTGCACTTGACTCTTGAATATTGTTTTCTACATATTGACTTTCATCCCTCTCAATTTCTTTTTCATGTACACTTTCTTCTTCCAATACCAGACATTCAACACAAAAAATGTCAATATTCATTCCATTTCCTACAAAATGGTCTGCCGTTTCTACTTGTATAGCCTTTGCTCCCCACATTGCCTCATCTTCTTGTTGTGCAATTCTGGAACAGATGTTTTTTTTTGAGAAACTGCTGCCCTTTTGCTCTATATAATCTCCTTTCTTCACATTGTTCATTGCTTCTTACTCTTTAACTTACAACACTTGCATATTTTTCTTTACTTCATTTCTGTCATACATAGTACACTGTTGCAGAGGCATGACTATGCTATCAGTCTAATGCGACATTGTACTTTCAACCTCAGTAATCTGCTGCTTTACTACATTACTGCCTTCATTATCTTATTGCTGCTGTAGCACTCAGTCCATCACAGCACTCCAGGCTGCCCTCCATTTTGCTATCCTTCCTTCATTAAATTTCCCAGTACTTCTGTAGCCACATCTTACCTCTCTAATTCATTAACTATGATTTCATCTTGCTCTGATTTACACTCAAAACTATTTCTCGCAGCAATATTTTCTCCTTCTTTCATCTTGGAATTCTCTAAGCACTAGTTACAACTCTCTGGTGCCACCTAGTGCTAGAAATGAGTAGTTAAAGTTCTCTAGTGACCTGGCCATATTTTACTTAGTTGGTATAGGTACCACCTCATGTATTCCTGAAAAGCAGCTACTATCCCTGTGAGACTAAGCTTGTCAATAAAGCACGAATAAATAAATAAATAAATAAATAAATAAATAAATAAATGATTAAAAATTCTACAATTATTTATTTAATAAATATCTGATAACTAGATTAGTATTCTTCCTTTAGAGTTTTTTTAACTATTTTCTGGTTTGCTGCAGATACCTTGATATACAGACTGTTATTTTGCTTTCTCTCTTTCTATATTGACCAGGGAACATACAATGCAACATTTGTTGTGCCAGTCTCTCTATTCATAATTATAATTTTAATTCAGTAGTCTCTAGTGGCTTATGATGTGTTCTAACCTTAAGAGTTTTCCCAAATAGTATATGTAAAAGTGTTCACAAGCTATTTGCCATGTCTACATGCATGTACTACAATTCTTTCTTCTGTGCCTCTCTCTGATTTAGTATGGCTTTTGAATCATGTGGACTTGTGTATATACCTGAAAAAATTGCATTCACGTTCAGTGTGAATGTAACAGAAAGTTATCAATTAGATCAGTGTTTCTTTAATTATTCCAAAAGTACCTTTTTTTCCATCCAAATAGAATGAATGCTTTTTTTATGTTAGCTGTCTTAATGGCTCTTTTACTATACTGAAATATTTGCTAAAAAATATAATGCAATTTTCCATTCCAAGTTAAGTTCTGTTTCTGGTGGTAATAAGTCATTTAGTACCTCATGGATATGGAGATATACATTTCTCTGAAAAGAAGAAACCATAAAACATTAACTCTGACTTTTTTTAAACTCACATTTGTTTTTATTTAATGTAGTATGACTAAAAGCAAACCAATGAATCCAAAAAATGACAAAGGAAGCAATATTTACCTTGTTACAAACAAAAATATTTCATATATTTCTAATGCCTCGGCTGAATAGCCTTCAAAGGAAGTGATGCAACCATAGACATAATACGCCTATATACAAATAAAACCATTTGGCTTTATCAGATGTTCCTCAGTAATTTTCACTCTCGCTTATAAAAATACTGTTGCTTGTAATAAATCTAAATTTGTATTACATTCCTTCGGAAAATGTTCTCCCATACCCGACCCTTTGCTGCCTGAACATATATCCCTAATATGTTCTTTGAGTCTATCATTAAATCTTCTTTTAGTTTCTCCAACATAGTATAGCCAACATGGATGTGTAAAGGCATAAACCATGTGAATAGTACTACATGTAAACATTTCATTAGGGTTAAACGTTACTCCATTATTACTAGAAAAAAGGTATTACATTAAAACAAACTGAACAGCTATGGCAAGGATAGGTACCTTTGCTACAGGTCACCTTGGAAATGAAATCTTTATAAATAAAATAATTCTTAATCAAAATATTATAGAGGTTTCTAACCCTCTTGTATGATATACTTGGGGTAAGACAAACAAATTGAGACATTATATTGTCTTTAACTATCAAAGAGCTTGCTCTTTTTACTAAATTCACTATATCAGATGGCAATACTTTATATTCTGTAACAAAATTTCATGTTTCTGTTCATTTTGTTTAATACATCTTCTATCCTGTTGAAAACATTCTGTATTATTATTATTAATAATATAAATGCCTCCTGTTGGGTGAATTTGCTGACATTATTGTAAGCTATCTGTACTATAATAACAATTAACAAAAACAGCAATAATTTTTTGAACCTCAACAAGAAAAGCTTGTCTACAACTCCATGCTCTTCCTGCTCTTAACATTGCTTTATATGGAAGATAACCCAAGAGATGTGTAAAGTGAAAACTACTAGCATCGACATAAGCTTTAGTACATGTTGGCTTTCAATACAATATACTATGTATTATATTGCCCTCAGCCTCAAAGAACTATTAAACAAAAATAAATTAATTATATAATGTATGCTACTGTTGGACAGTCCTACAAAAAATAATTCTTGGCTGACAAGCCATCTCTATGTTATATTCTGGTATATAAACTTGCCACATCTCATATGAACCAATGTATATCGTGAGACAGAACAACTTTGAAAAGAGACACTGTACAGTGAAAACTGCTACCGTTTTCATTTCTTTTTTAAGGTTTATCTTTTTTCTTACCCTCCCAAGTATACCTCTTAATGTTTTATCATATTAATGTGATTATTTTTTCAGTCTTTTTCCAGTTACTTGCTTAATCTATTTAAGAGTTGCAGGGATCTAGAGCCTATCCCACACTTCATGTATGTAAATAAATAAATACATAAATAAATAAAACATAATCCTGAACAGGATGCCAGTGTATTGTAGGGCACATCCACACACTCACACATGATACAGACATCTACAGGTGATTTGGAGGATCATCATTTCACCCTCAGTATGTGAAGACATGCTGTAGGTGGATTGGATGCTCTAAACCAGTCATAGCTGTAAGTGTGTGTGTGTGTGTGTGTGTGTGTGTGTGTGTGTGTGTGTGTGTGTGTGTGGTGTGGAAAAACAACTGTGTCAGGATTAGTCACCTGGCACTGTGAACACTGGCTCTTGATGATGGTCACTGTTGATGTGACGCCCTGACCCCATGTGTAAAAATGTGAAAAAATGGGGATTTTGATGGATGGATGAATGGATGGATGGATGGGTGGATGGATGGCTTGACAAATTCTAAAATGTG
>NC_056732.1:83818902-83831402 GCF_019279795.1 Protopterus annectens | reverse complement strand
AGTGTATAAACATCTGTCTTGCACTGAGTTGTACTCATCCATTTTGTTTAAATGGTTTAAATATTTAAAGGGGTAGAGAATGCCTCTTTTTTTAGAAGAGTTATTGAAGGTACACTTTCCAATCTGACACCTCTTATTAGACCCAGGAACATTTTTCCTCATCAAAACAGTCACTGACTCACTTTAGAGGCTAAAAGTAAAGTTTCTGAAACAAAGATAGTTTATCTTTATGATCAATGTCAGAGAAAATATCTCTTTGCTGGTTTCCATGAAAGAGCTTCAGTTTGCAACTCTGTGAATTGATTAAAACTGAGTTACAGAAGTGGAATACATGTCTTCTGACAACATTTTACTAGAAAGATCCCACATTGTCTTTGGAACTATGCAGTCTTA
This sequence comes from Protopterus annectens, assembly GCF_019279795.1. Classification (NCBI taxonomy): domain Eukaryota; kingdom Metazoa; phylum Chordata; order Ceratodontiformes; family Protopteridae; genus Protopterus; species Protopterus annectens. The sequence continues at coordinate 83,831,009 of NC_056732.1, read as the reverse complement.
TGTTACCTCATCATGACATCTGTCTGCTTTCCATTAGAAATACACATGACATTTCCATATCATTAAAGAAGGATATGCAGAGGTACATTCATTGACTGGAACAGACCATTCCCTTTACTGTGAGGATGATTTAGCATAATTTACAAAGTGGCTGAGAGATTATTTTATTCATCTGTTTTGGGAATATTAGGTGTTTGATCTTAAATTCATATTACTTTACCTGGCACATCGAAGAATCTCCTTCATACAATATTGAAATTCTTTTTGTCTATGCATGAGGTGTTATTATCAATGCTGTAGTCATCACGGCAGTATTTTGAAGGAGAGGTCAAATTTTCTGCATAATCATTAAGGAATTGCAAAACCTTGAAGTAAAAGCTTCTAAAGCCACAGAAATTCTAAAAGGGCCTTTTCAGGCCAAAGAAAATGGCATAAAGCTCTTGAAATGTTTAGAAAGAAACTGCACATAGAAGCCTTATCTCAAGATTTTCCAATCCAAAAAATGTCCACAAATCAAGGTGTAATGAGTAAATCCAAATAAATCCAAACGAAACCCACAGGCAAAGGCAAGGTAATAATCAGGCTCTTCTTAAAATGAAACAATATTTATTCAGTGCAAGCACTTTCATAATGTTAACCATTACTGTATCAAGATTTCTCAGGTTAATATTAACATCTCTCAACTTTTATTTATTACATTTGGAGGCTGGCAAAATAGATGCAATGTACATTAACCTAAACTTTAAGAACGCACTCATTATGGACTTAATAAAATTATAAAACATAACTCCCTTTTGAGCATTCTAACCAGTAGTATGGAAGCCTTCCATCATAATGTGTGCTTATTTTACCTTTATGATTATTCATTTTTTTCTGTTGTTTTCTTAAAATAGCCACATATAAATGATGGCATATGGTGGGATGGGTTCATATCATTGTTCCTGACCTATATATATATATATATATATATATATATATATATATATATATATATATATACATATACACATATTTATTTATTTATTTATTTTCATTTCTTGAACAAGATTAGGCCTACTGCACAAAATCCTACTTTCACAGGAGGCCTAGGGACACAAGCTCTCGGTATAGCTGAATAGCAAAAGAGAGTAGCAGTACATTATCCACGGAAGTTCAAGTATTATCAGCATCTAAATCTTGTCATAATTCAAATATTTAGTACGTAAACATACTGCCAAGCAAAATATGTTTTATATGCAGTGTCAGAAAGTCAGTGTGGCAAAATGGTATAAGACAGAGTAAATGTTTGTAGCTGTGTATATATATATATATATATATATATATATATATATATATATATATGAAATCCAAAGTAGTTAGGTATCATTAGTATTTTATGTCTATATATTTATATATGTATATCCATATATAAACATATATATACTTATATATATATATATATATATATACATACACATAAATATAGCTATATATATATATAAACACACACACACACACACACACACACACACACACACACACACACACAGACACACGTATATATACATATATATAAATATACATATATATAAATATATATATATATATATATATATATATATATATATATATACACATACATACAGTATATTTATATATAACTATATCTGTGTGTGTGTGTGTGTGTGTGTGTGTGTGTGTGTATATATATATATATATATATATATATATATATATATATATATATATATATATATATATATATATATATATATATATATACTAATTTGGCTTTATTTCTGTCAAGCATGCATAAAGCATGGGGCACTGCCCTAAGGAGTTTCTTTTTGTTTTTTGTTCAAGTCTCTGGATAGCTCTTCCTATTTAGTCTGGTTTTATATTTGATATTTTATTTTTTTCATTTTATTCTAGCTAGCTTCCTCTTACCTTGGCATATTTTAGTTGGTATACCTGTGGCCTGATATTTCTTTTTGAATAGTTTATAATTACAATTTATTGTATTTTAGTAGCCCTGTGTTATTTTGTATTATTTCCTCATGCATTTTTGCCTGGATCCCTTATAAAATGAAAGATACCATAAGGAGACCCTATTTGGCTCCAGTTTTTTTTTTTCATATGCTGTGAGGGTATGCAATTAATAGTACCCACTTATTAATGCAATGACTCAGGCTGATATATATATATATATTTTGGCAATATTTCTGAAGAGTTTGACTAACATAGAAGTGATAGCATCTGATAAGGATGGACTAATAATCTAATGAGGGCTCCAGTGTTCCTTTTTGAGAGGATTGGAAGTTTCCCTTAGGGTAAAGCCAACCAGAACAGGAGTGTTTCTGCAGTCTCTCCTAAAACTTATATATATTAATGCCAGCATCACTACAACTCACAGAAAAGGGAATATTCATAGAAATGGCCATCACAGACTTGGTATATGCAAGTCTATCTTTTCAGCCTTTCAGTCTTCCTCTATCAGAACTCACTGATGCAGGTCCCTCCATTTGAAATAGTTACATTTTGAAGTCTATTAAAATAGCATCCATATTAATATTTCTTAGGGAATAATATTTCTGCACATTCTGCGTTACTCTTACCAAGTCTGGGCCACCAGTCTTACATTTAACAAACTTCTGTTGTGCTGCAAACTAGTTGTAGTAACATATTTATTTTTTTTGTATTTGTTAAAAATGTGCATTGTATGTTTATATTTAATTGAATCAATCATATTAGCTTATAATTACTTATATGTGTCTTTTGCCTTGTTTGGTTTTGGGAACATCAAAACTTTTGCCATGTTACAAATCTACTGGGAAACATCCCTTTCTTCTACATTCTTGATATTATTTTTAATATGTACCAAATTCAATCACAAAGGCCAAAACCAAGAATCCAAAAAGAACAGGCAGGTGACAGGTAGTATTCAACCTACTCTGTTTATTGCAAATTCAATAAGAACACCAAGTGTAATAAAAAATCCCTGCAAGAGTAAAACATATTAAGTGCTTTCTCCCCAATCAATGAGACTTCATTGGAATAACTAAATGTAACAGTTCCATACTTTTGTACTCTTAACTCCACCCATCTCATTAAATTAAATTAAATAAATCAACATTAACCTCACAGCCAATAAATGATATATAGATCTAAAAATGCATAGCAAAAAACGTTTATGCCAGTCCACATAATAAATAACACATACAAGTAATTCTACAGAGAAGCAAAAAACAGAACAAAATATTAAAATCATTAGCTCATGATAATAGTTCTAATGCACATAATAATAATTGTTGTAAATAAATAGGGCTTTTACAATGCAGCCCTCCATTTTAACACACTACTAATAGATTGCACTTCATTCAAGCCTTAACTATCCATAGCATTCATTTTCAGTTGATGTTTCAGCTTTTTAACCTCAAGCCAGTCTTTCCATGGCTCCCTTTTTTCATCCATAACTACATTGTCTAGCATGAAAAGTGTAAATGTATGCCCATTGTTATTTTTAACATTTTTAAACAAGGAGTTTCAATCATCATTTCATTTATATCATATAAATTCTGATAAATTCTTACTTTCAGAGCCTTTTCAGTTTTCCCAACATAAAAACTAGGGCAATTTAAGCACTGAGCAACATATACAACTTGCTTACTTAAACAACAGCATTTGTTTGTAACATGTACCTCTCCATATGTTTCTATAAAAAATGAACTACCTTCTAAGATCATGTGGCATTGATTAGAATATCCACAGAATCTCATACCGGGAGAAATACAAGCCTCTTTATACCCCACTAGTAGGTTTTTATCCTTCTTATAAATAATCCTTGGTACCCCTCCTAACTCTTGAGTTAAATCATCAACAGAGAAATATCCCAGTTCTTAAAATCAATTCTTTAATACCTTGAAAGTCCATATTAAATGATAAAATGCAAGCTTTGTTAAATTTTAGTCTCCCCTCTTGTTGTTCATCCCTTTGAAAAATAAATTTGTTTTGGGCCAAAAAATAATGGTAAATTTAATTCTTTCTTTTGAGCTGCAGTTCATCTGCTACAGTCATGCCATGTTGCCACTGATCCCTGTGATGTATGACTTGCTTTCCCATGTCTTTATTTGCATGTCATTATACATTCATTTGAATGCACTTCTTCATTTGTATGTTATTATGCCATTATATGCATACCAATTTTTTTGCACCTTTTGGTTTGTTGGCTCTTATTGCTACTTGATTCCATTAGTCACTAGCAAGAGTCTCAAGTCTTGTTTTTGGTGCAGAAGCGTACTATAAACATTTGTTAATTTCTTTCCATAGCTTCAAATTTCTTCAAGTTAAAAGTACTCCTTTATTCTAGGAAGATATGCTATTTATTTCTACTTCTGTTTAGAATTATTTGTATTATATTTGTAGCCTAATATAAGTATTGCTTTGTTAACACAGTGGTTAGGGAGTGCGGCAGGAATGCTGCACTGGTGCCTACTAGATTACACATGGTGGAAAAGTGTGCAAGTTTTCAGTTATTTTTTTCAGTTATACTATGTAGGTGAGAGGAATGTGTGCATCTTTCCTTCATTTGTTTTTATAGTTGTCTTACCTGCTGCTTCCCAAAGCGAGCACATTAACATATATGTTACCATCATTTTAGAGGTATATGGTTTCTTCCTGAGAAACATATTTTTTATTATTTTGTAGAATCATGTTGGAGGAAGTTTTGTCCATTGTTTTATTTAAGTTTTTTTTCTTACTATCCGATGTGATGTTAGTTTTTGATCATTCATGACAATACTTGTTATAAGTTCGGTGTTTATACCCGCCGTGCATGTTTATATCTTTTCTGCATAGCATTCTTTCTGGGGGCAATTGCAGAGACAGTGGGATGAAGATTAAAGTGATAACTCTAAGTGATAATTTGATATTATTTCATGGAATGTTAATGGACTGAATAACACATTAAGGAAGTCATGGTGCTAATTAGGTTTTAAGGAAGTTGATTTTTCTTTCTATTTGAGTGTTAAATGTAGGGAGCAGCCATTTTCTTGCCTTAAGGGTCTCAACTGGAAGTTGCAATAGTTGAGAAAGATAATTATGACACATTTTATTTGATCACAACTGGAGAGGGATGCCAGCTCATTTTATCAGCATGTAGCAATTGGGTAATCAAACTTATAATTTCATGATCTAAACTGTCCCCATTCTTGCATTTTACTGATAAATCACACAAATTTATAGGCAGTCACTGGCACCCAGAAAGGCATAATGCACTGCAGAGATATGTCCTCTGCAAGCTTTCATAGTGCATTATGCCTGAGAGATTAAAAAACTGCTGAACCACTACAGCAGTGCAAAGGTAACAGCTTGCAGGGTGGACAGAAATCTTATTTGGGAAGGCACAGGCAAATGTGGCAGTCTGAAGGCATGACTAATGCTAAATAGCCATCTACTTTCCCCTGAAAATATTGCTAGGATCTGGATAGTTTGATGGAATAATTCAGAGAATTGTATGTTATTTGGGTCAGGAACAGGAAGGAAGTGAATATTGTCTTACCTCTCCCTCATTCACAGAAACAGAAATATCAGAGCTTGCAATGCAATTGCATGTAAGTAATGCAAAGCCATCCATGTGTGTGTGTGTGTGTGTGTGTGTGTGTGTGTGTGCGTGTGTGTCTGTGTCTGTGTGTACACATGCATTCTGGTATGTCATTGTGTGGTTATGTATGTATGTGTGTGTCTGTAGGGGCATGTTTAAACCTGTGTGTGTGTGTATGTGTATTTGTGTGTGTCTGAATTGGTGTCTTTGTGAGCATGCATGTAAGTACTCCAAAGCCATCCATATGTGTGTGGATGTGTGTGAAGAGTTCCATATGTGTGCTTTTGTGTGTACATGAGTGTGGTTTTGTATGTGTGGGTATGTGGTGTGTGTGTGTGTGTGTGTGTGTGTGTGTGTGTGTGTGTGTGTGTGTGTGTGTGTGTGTGTGTGTGTGTATGGCAGTAAAGACATGAATGCAGCACACTGGATAGCTATGTGTGTGTGAATGTCTGGGTGGTAGCTCTGTTGGAGGTGTGTCCTGCACAGTCACCTTTGTATGACCGTGTGAGTGTGTGCATGCATGTGTGCATGTGTGTGTGTTTGTGAACATGCATGCAGGTGTGATTGCAGGGTTCATATTATATGATCGAATGCTAGAAATGGCGAACCATCTGTTGTCAACCCAAATACACGAAACCACAAAATTTCAAAGGAATGGATCAGTGAATTTTTTCCCAAGGAAAAAAAAAAAGAATGTACAGGCAACATAAAATATATCATCTCTGAGACCGCAGCACAGTGAAGAAAACAGCAAAGTCCAAAGAACGGCCTTTGCTGATCCATTCCTTCGATATTCTGTGGTTTCATGCATTTGGGTTTGTCAAATGAGCGTTAACTATTTCTAGCATTTGCTCATGTAATGGGAACCTGTAATTGCATGGTTATGTGTGTATATGTGTTTCTGTATGGGCATGTTTGAGTATTTTTGTGTGTCTGTAGGGACATGTTTGAACGTGTGTGTGTGTGTGTGTGTGTGTGTGTGTGTGTGTGCATGTCAGTATGTGTTTCTGTGTGCAGTCACTCTGTGCAGCTGTCTTAGAAGGTGCCCATGCAACTGCATTGCATGTGCTAGTAGGGAAAGGCAGTCTGGTTAGATCTAACAGTGCAGTTCTTAATTCTAATGTATCATAATGTGCTGCTAATGAGGTATTGCTCAGTGTGGCTTTAACATTTCCCTGAATCACAGATTATTAATATTTGGCATTCCAGAGTTACACATTTAGTGCTGGTGGAGATAATCTTTCTAAATCCAAGTGACCATGCATATTGACAGCCTGGTTTTCCTTGCTTTACTTGCTGAATATGACAGAATTAGCAACTGAAGACCACCCACATTGTACTTCCATGCTGCAGTCAGGTCATCTATTGTACCTCAGTAAGTGCAAATCCCTGAAAGCAAAATAAATAATGTAATGGATTTGATTTTTATAAATCCAACCTAATATAGCAAAGGCCAAACCCATGACAGTAAATAACAAAACAAAGACTAACGTTTTCTAACCTGATATAGTGGTGCCAGAAAATGTGACTTCCTGCCGCCGCTCAGATACATATCACTCAGGCCACAACAAGGTGTCAGCAACAGGCTATTTAGAATTTCGCAACACAAAACAGAAAATTTGGCTCTTGAGTTAGTAATTTGAAAGAGTCAAAAAAGTAGCACTGAAATCTAACACCATTTGAACATCATTATAAAGAAAACTTATTGACAAAAAAATATTAGATCTAGAAAACAGACAAGCAGCTTTGGAAAATAGAGAGCCTAAAGGAATAGATATGAATGCACTAATATATATTTTTTCAAAACCCAATTGCCATCTGCCTTTAATCTCTTGCTTCCTGCAATTGTTATTGAAAGCAACACAAATCACTTCCTCCTCCAAAGAAAGCCTCACAGCCACAGAGATGAACCATTTCAAAATTACATAATAGGTGACATTCTTAGAAGCAGAAACAGATGGCAGATTACTTGAATTACCTGAATCTAAACTGAGATTTTACCAGGCATTTCAGAAGAGCTGTCCACAAAAGGGAAGTCTTCCAGTGAGTCCAGTCAGTTCTGCTATATGAATGCAATGCCAGCTGGTTTAAAGTTCCTAGCTTTATTAATTCTCAGCTAGAAAATCCACTCTCACCAATATCAAGCCATAGATGCTGCTCTGTTTTTTTTTTTTCTTCAGGAAAAGATGTTGTCTAAGGAAACTAACAGTATGATTAAGCTGCAATGAAATTCAATGCAACTGTCAGGTGTACCTTTTCAAAAGGGCAGGAAAAATTTGCAGCCGATGCACTCCCAAATAACAACAGTAGACCCAATCATTGAAAAATTAACCACCAAACTGCCATCTCTTCTAAATCATTAAGATCTTAAGCCTCATCCTATAGTGATGAGCAGGACATTGAGCTTGCAGCCTGCATTTTGGAAATAGAGCCCACAAGGCAGCCATTATCTCCACTTTTATTAACCTACATATCATAGTGCACTGCAATATGACAACTAGAATAGAGCAGACTCGCTATTGTTCACAAATCCATGGAAACAGCCTCCTTAAGAATTACTACGCTATTCCTTAAGGATTACTTGGTTTAGCACTCAAGTCTCCCTTTGGTCTCTGGTTTTCACCCACTAGAGTGAGGCAGCACCCCCGTGGAACAAGCTTCTCTCAAATTGCCGTGCACTGATGGATGGTGAATTTCCCCTGAACATTTATGAATACTATGTTAGCTGATTCTCCCTGAGTGCTTTGTGTACTATAATGCAGTAATCTGATTGTGCATCTATATATGTTAGAGGATCTATCCCTCTTATTTGGAGACATGCAGTACTTAACTTTTAATGAGCATTATGACACATATATTCTGACACTCCAGGACTGCGGTGGTGGTGCTGCGGTAGCGCTGTCACCTCACAGTAAGACGTTTTCCTGTTCGATTTTCAGCTAAACCGTCTTCTGTGTGGAGACATGCGTGAATGGGCGTACCTTCGTTGAAGGTTGTGCATTAGAGCTGGCAACTTGGCACGTAAAAATCTACTGCCAATCATTAGCGGACCGGAGTTCCGCTGTGGCGACCCCTAACTGGGAAAAACCGAAAGACACAGCAACAACAACATATTCTGACACTCCAGGAACTAAAATAGCATACAGACATAGGGGTTGTGCCCAGTCACATGGCCAGGCACTATGTTAAAAAGGATAGCAAAATCCCCCAAAGTGTGTATTATTAATTGGAAATAGAAGAGTAGGTTGGAAACTAGATAATGACCGTTTAACACTATTTACTGTTTACAGCCTTAATGAGGATGCACCATCTTTCACTGACAACTTTCTCTATTTGTTCATTCAAAAACTGTAACTACCACAATGCTCATTTCATTATATGAGGAAGATTTTAATTTTGTAATTCTTTCTGAAATAGATTTTTCTGTGGTACCAAAATATATGAAATCATGCTCTGTATTTTCAACATATATGCAAAATCTCTGGACATATAGAGGGCGCTGTAAGGCACAAACCCTTATTTATAATTTTATCTCCATAGATAATGCTCATATTTGGCTGGACTGTTGGTTGATTTTTAATTCATTAGCAACTTCAACTCAGGGTGTATCTACTTTTTTCAAATCTCCATTCTGACCATAAGAATAGTTTGTTATTCCTCTAGTCAGCCTCCTTACCACCTTGATTACATATGTGGAGAATTTACCCTTTAATCTTGAAAAACAGCAAAGCCTCTGTCTTCATGTCCATCAGCCTTCTTTTCTGCATGCCTGCCTTTATATGGTGCTAAAACCCTATTGTATGCCAATACTGATTCCCATTTAAGACAACTGGAAACTCATGCAAAACAAAAAAATATATATATGTCTTACAAAGAATCAGGTTATAAAAAACATAAGTTCGTTGTGACAATACAAAAATGCTTAAAACTGGACCATTGCAGGTCACTGTATACATGGAGTGCAAAGCTCTCTGCAGCCTTCTGGGTTTAAGAAGAGACCCTGCAAGATTCTTAGCTCATTAGCGTAAAAGATAGAAATGGCAGCAGTGATATGCAAACGCAAAGAAGAACCATACTAGAGTTCCATGTATTTAATAGAGTATGTTTACAGTTTACTTGGAACTCTATTCAAACAAGTTACCCCCCCCCCCCTCCAGGTTGTCTTATGTACTGAGTTCATCTACCGTAACAGGATCTATTACACCACTGTTCAAACAATCGTACATTAAGATAAAGGAACAAATCACTAATAAACACCACCAGAAGTAAGAACACTGCTGGTGACTCCCTATATTCCAATTACATTGCAAAAACCTGGAACAATCTGCCTCTTAACATTAGGTAGTCAGTCAACAAAATAACCATTACAAATGTTCTCAAACCCACTTAAATAGTTCATGGATTTGTAAGTGTTCTGACCCAGGTTAACAAACCCATCTCTATTACCCAGCCAACTAACTCAACCAAACTCATTTTTCCTAGCTATCCTTACTGGATACTGCCACTTTTATTTTCCCTCATTCCATTCATAATATTGCTACTGTACATATCTTTATTTTTTCCTCACCTCCCCTGAATACTATTGTTCTTTTATCCCTCAGCCCATTTCACAATACTCTTATTGTACATATTTTACATTTCCTGATGTCCTAATCTCGCTATTTCTACCTTCACAATATCCAGTGTATGTCTAATTATTTTCAGCTTTCTCTTCTACTGCACATCCTCTCCCTTTGTGCACCAGACTGTTTAATTTCTAAGTTACTTCTCAAAAATCTTCCTGCAAAGAATCCTCACTTATAAACTTACATCCTATGCTTAATAACATTCCGCTTACATGATCAATGTATTGCTGCTGGAATAACTGTCATTGCATTGTATTCATTGATTAAAATTTCTAGTTATTAATTAAAATTTCTTATTTCTTATATGTATTCTGATTTCTTTTAATGTTTTATTTTCTTGTAATGTTTTCCATTTTGGAGTTTTTCTCCCAGGGTCTCTGCAGAAAACGGGCCATTGACCCAGTCAGACTTCCCTGGTAAATAAATGTAAAATAAAATAAATAAAACCATTCACCTGTAAGAAACAGTGCATTTAGAACTCCTGTTCAATCATCAGAACTATTTGCTACACTGATATGCATATCACCTGGAAAAACTCCTGGAGTGGACAGAATCACTGCAGATTTTTTTCATATCAATCCAAGATACATTTCCACTCTTTGTAGAACCTTTTCACTATGTTTTCATCAGCAATGTTCCCTCCAAAGAATTTCACGCTACTTTGCTACCCAGACATGAGTAAAGAGCTAATGGAAAATGACTATCCCATTTATTTCGTCAGTGCAGATGTGACATTCTATGCTGCAGTCTTTGTTACCAGATTGCAACTCTTCCTAGTCTTTCTTACCCAGAGTTCCCAAGCTAATTTAGACAAGGACCAAAGCAGTACACATCAACACAAGAAATCTGTTGATCTTAATTCAGGCGGCCATCTCTGCACTGAGCTGTCAGCATATTGGAAACCCATACCCGTTAATTTATGACATCAGACATCTGTATAACACCACTTCCTCTGACTGCAGCTGCTCTATCCCCTTTCCTTCAAACAAAAGCACCCTACAGGGGTATCCAGTAACCCAAGCACTCTTCTTTTCCCCAACTAAACCACTAGCACCATATATTAAGCCACACCCTCCCTGTCTGGTGGGGTTTCACCTTGTAAATAAAATTAGAATATTTCAATTAAGAAACCAATGTCTGTTTTTGTCATGGGATCTACACAGTGACCTTCTCAAACATGTTTAATGACTTCCATCTTACATATGTGCGGACCGAACATTGAGAGTTTAAAAATAAAGATATTTCCTGTAAATTATTTGGATCTTTCTCTACATTAAACCTTGCTTATTTACCTTTAAAATGGTGTTTGTGAGCCTCCAAATATTTTAGCACAAAACTATACACTGACACAAGTAACATTTTTGAAATGAATTGAAAGTTCTTCTGGGAGCAATTATTTACAGCACTGCTCACCTGGAAGGTTTAGGCCTGTTACTAGTTTACAAAGATACACAAAAAAAAACGTTTCTGTCCTGTAAGATATACCTCTAGCCTCTTCATCTCCACATGAGTCAGAAAAATCCACTAGTTCATGTTATAGTATATTTGGGAAGTTTGGAAAAAATAGCTATCGCATCCTTCAGAATGTGAGCAGCCTAAGGAGGCTTGGACTTTTCTTAGTTTATCAGCATTTATACAGCAATTTACTTTACATCTGTTTTTATGTGGTATTATACCCTGTAGGCTCAACTAGTATGAAGGTCCTTCATATTCAGTTCTGTTATGATTAAATAAGTGACTATATGCATACATAATACAGTTACCGTAGCACCTAGCCTTAAGACAGTGCAAGCAGTCAGCAAGGTAAAAAAAAAACTCAGTACCTAATGTCACTAAGCAGATCCCTGTGATACCAAGCTTTTATATAAACAGATAATTATATAATTTAGGAGCAGCCATGAGCT